>NW_026694506.1:0-77789 GCF_021218885.2 Marmota monax | reverse complement strand
TTTCATTTTCATGGGGATTACAATCTTATGACGCCTTTTGTTGAATGACTGAAAACATCATTTTTACACAGTTTGTCTTATGTGCATAAAGGCATTTCCAGTAGTATTTACTCACTGTGGCCAGAAGTGGAAGTCCTGTGTATTGTTTTTTTAATTTTTTTAATATTTATTTTTTTTGTAGTTGTACACAGTAACTTTTATTTATTTTTATGTGGTGCTGAGGATCGAACCCAGGGCCTTGCACATGCGAGGTGAACACTCTGCCGCTGAGCCATAACTCCAGCCCCTGTATACTGTTTTTTGTTTTTTTTTTAAACTTAGGTACACAATTAATAAATTCCTTTTTAAAACATTTTTTAAAAGGAATTTATTAATTCCTTTTTAAAACTCACTTCTTGTCACTAAGAGTAACCACTTTAAGAAGTTTGGTGTGTATCCTAATCTCCTTTGTGTAACTTCCTGTATACATACACGTGTGTAGATAAAAACACATGTAAACACACTTGACTTACTCTTGTGTGTGTAAATATATTTACTTTTATATATAACCACAAATCCAATCATTAAAAGTATTGTTCTGCAACATACCTTTTTACTTGGGAATATATCTTAAAGATTTTGCTATTAAAATACAATCTCTGCAAGCTGTATTTGGGGTAAAATTGGGAGTTCATAACCAACTTGAATCTAATGTATGAAATATGATATGTCAAGAGCTTTATAATGTTTTGAACAACCAATAAAAAAAAATTAAAAAAAAATACAGTCTTTTAAAAAATATCAACCATGTATTCTCCAGAATGGTTTTATGGTAATTTCTTAAATGATTCTACTTTTCCTGGTCATTAAGATTTTTCTTTTGACATTTTATTCTTATAAACTGTATTTTAAAAAATAATATTGTACAGCAACTCTTCAGATGGTAAATTTTCCTGTAGAAGAAATTCACTAATATATCAAATATCATGCCATTTCATAAATTTTCTTTCAAAATTGACCATATTTATAATTATTCTGTACTGTACATAAGCCTGTTTTCATAAGAAATTGTCCATTGTTGATATAATCCCTTTGGTAATTTTTATGATTATAGAGTAAAAGGTAACTTTCCTTTTTAAATTATAGTTTTATTAGTTCTTTATAATTATACATAATAGTGGAGTTTATTGTGACATACTCATACATGCACATATTTCTTTTAATTTGAAGATCTGTGCCTCTCTAAAATCCACATTTATTGTTCATCTGTAATTTAAATTTTGTGACCTGTTTAATAATATACTCCATTTTCTACTGTTTTAGTTCTTTTCTTATTGATTTATAAGAGTATTTATATACAGGATATGATATTAAATATAGTGTATTTATTCAGGTGTACTTCAAGATTTTAAACTCTGTTTATGTTGCTATTTACCCCACAAATGTTTTTCTTTTTTTGTTATTTCAAATATGTCTGGCCCTCAACTATTTTTTGGAAGATTTCTCTCAAGATGATAAATATTTTCACAGTTTTTTAAAATGCTATCCATTTTTATATTTGTTCTTTCAAATAGAATATTTACATGTACGTGTATATACACACTTTTAAAATATTTTTAGTTCGTAAAACACAGATTTGTCTAGAGCAGTTTCAGTATTAAAGCAAAATTGAGAGAATACAGAGATTTTCCATATACCCCTTACTCCCACACGCGCAAAGCCTCTCCTACATCAATATCTCCCACCAGTGTGGTACATTTGTTAAAATTGGTGAACCTACTTTGCCATATCATTATCACCCACAATCCATAATTTACATTAGAGTTCAATCTTGGTATTGCATATTCTATGGTTTTGAACAAATGAATAATGAAATATGTCTACCATAATAGAAACATCCACGGTAGTTTCATTGCCCTAAAAATCCTGTGTGTTCTCCTATTAATTCCTGCCTTCTCTTAACTCCTGGAAACCACTGATCTTTTGTGTCTCTGATTTTTTTTTTTTGTCTTTTTCAGAATATTATGTAGTTGAAATCATATAGTTTGTAGCCTTTGCAGATTGGCCCCTGTTATTTATTAATACGCACCCATGTCATTTCATGACTTGGAAGCTCATTTCTTTTTAGTGCTGAATGATATTCCATTTTCTGAATGCTCTACAGTTTATTTATCCATTCAACTACTGAAGATAAACTTAGTAGCTAGCCTGTTTTGGTGATTATAAATAAAGCTGCTGTAACATGTGCCCTTTGTGTGTGTGTGTGTGTGTGTGGACATAAGTTTTCAACTCCTTTGGTAAATATAAGGGAGCATGATTACAGGATTATATTAGTAAGTTTGGTTTTGTTAGAAACTTTCAATATACTTTCCAAAGTGTGTATCATTTTGCATTCCCACCAGCAATGAAAATTGTTGTTTTTCCACATCCTTATCAGCATCTGCCATTGTCCTGATGGATTTTGGCTATTCTAATTTGATATTCTGGATTTTGATATCTCACTGTTGTTTTGTTTTTCTGATCACATACGATATAGAGCATGTTTTCACATGTTTGTTTGCCATCTGTACATTTTCTTTGGTGTTTTTTCTTATTTTGGTGCTTTTGATAACAAAGTTGTTTATTTTCTTATTGTTGAGTTTTAAGAATTCTTAATATATTTTGGATTCCAGTCCTAATCAGGTATATTTTTTGCAAATGTTTTATTCTGTTCTGTGGCTTACCTTTTTGTTCTCTTCGTAGTGTCTTTCACATAGCAGAAGTTTTGAAATTTAATGAAATTCAGTTTATCAATTCTTTGTTTTATGGGTCACTCCTTTGGTATTATATCTGAAATATCACCAAATCCAAGGCCATATAGATTTTCTATAAACACTTTTATGTAACTATTAATATTTTTCTTTTAAAAATGTTTTTATTAGGACATTGCAGTTATGCATGCTAGTGGGGTTCATTTTTGTATATTCATAAATGTATGTAGCATAATTTGTTCATTTCAGTCCTCAGTACTTCCCTTTCCCTCCCCTTCCACCTCCCTCCTCTTATATTCTTCATTTATTCTATTGGTTTTCCTTCTGTTTTTCATTGTTTTTTAATTGGTGAATTAGAGTTATACATAGTAGAGTTCCTTACGATATATTCATATATGCATATAGCATTGTTTAATCAATTGCATTCCACATTTTCTCCCATTTCCCATCTCTCCTCCTTCCCCTTTGATCTCCTTTTTCTAGTCCACTGTTCTTCCTTCTAATTATCCAATCAATAAATGGGCAAATATACTAAAAAGACATTTCTTAAAAGAAGAAATACATTTGACCAAGAAATATATGAAAAATGTTCAACATCCTTAGCAATCAGGGGAATGTGCATCAAAACTACACTGAAATTTTATCTCAGTACAATTAGAATGGGAAATCATCAAGAATGAAAATAACAATAACTGCAAGGATGTGGGACAAAAGGCACACTCATGCAGTGTTGGTGGTACTGCAAATTATACTCTGGGAGCAGTATGGAGATTCCTCAAAAGACTAGGAATGGAACTGCTATGTGACCCAGCTGTCCTACTCTGTATCATTTATCCAAAAGAACTAAAATCAGTGTGCTACAGTGATATAAGAATACTAATGTTCATAGCAGTACAATTCACAATAGCCAAGTTATGGAGCCAGCCTAAGTGCTTGTCAACAGATGAACGGATAAAGAAAATGTGGTGTATAGACACAGTGGAGCTTTACTCAACCATAAAAAAGAATGAAATTATGTCATTTGCTGCTGAATGGATGGAACTAGAGAGCAATATGCTGACTGAAATAAGCCAGACTTAGAAAATCAAGGGTCAATTTTTTTTCTCATATGCAGAATATAGAAACAGGAACTATTAGTCATTTTCTTGTGAAATTCCACATGTACATTTGTTTTTAGTTTTGCTTAGTGTGTATATAAATGCCCATATATATAATTTATAGACATATATATGTATATATATGTCTTCATACAAACAATTTTAAAATTTTTTCATGAATATATTTTTTATTACTTCTGAATTTTGTAGCCAGGCAAATTAACAACTAGGTGGGTAAAAGAAATGCATTAATATATTGTTTTATGGCACAATATACTATCATGTAATGATTTCCAGGTTTATTCTTGTAATTAAGGAAAAAGCAAGGTTCACAATCATGTGTATAGTATGCTACTTTTTGTGATACAATAAGGTGTATGCATACATATGTATGTGTGTATGCGAGCATGTGTACATGTGTGTAGATGTATCCATAAATGGGTACTTATGCATAAATTCATACATATTTGCTTATTTTCCAAAAGGACATAAAGGAAAAGAAAAGCAATGAAAAGGATAAACCACAAATTAATTAAAATGGTTACCCGTAGGGAGAAGGAGTAAGTATGATAGACTTAGGATTGGAAGTAAGATTGTTTACCCGAATATGATCCTATTTTATAATTTTTATTTTGAAAACATGTAACTACTTCCCATAATGATAAATAGGATTAAAACTAAATACAGGAAATCCTAAAAATAACAAAAAGCTAAACAAATAAATTTAACTGTATAGCAAGTTGTTGACTTAGTTCCACACATTCTAAAGCATAGGGATACACCGTGTCTCACCTTTTCATTGCTGAGTCAAAATACCTGAGAAAAACAAATTAAAGAAGGAAAGAGTTATTTTGGTTCATGGTTTCAGAAGTTTCAGGTTATTACTGGCTGGCTTCCAGACAAAAACATTTAGTGGAGTAAAACTGTTCATCTCATGGCAGCTGGGAAGGTAGGAAGTTGGGAGGGAGGGAAGGAAGGAGAGAGAAAAGGGGTGGAGGGAGATACACAGATGCAGGGAAGAAGGGGCCAGAACAAAATATGCTCTTCTAGGAAATGCCCCCAGTGACCCACTATCTCCAACTAGATCCTACCTCCTACAGTTTCCACTACCTCCCAATAATGCCATCAGATTATGAATACCTCAATGGATTAATCAACTGATGAGGTCAGATCCCTCATGATAGAATTATTTCCTAGGAGTTCCACTTCTGAACTTCACTACATTAGGGGTCAAGCCTTCAATACATGAAACTTGAATGGACTTTTCAGATAGAAGCCATAACATTGTTATATAACCCTTGAGTTACATGTTAAGGTGAAAAAAGGGAACAAAGTTACAGTATTTGGTATTTTAGTAATATTTATATTTTTATTTTAAAGCTATGTCAGATTTCATAGTAAAGTAAATAAGTGGTCATGTTAAAATCTCCATGAAGCAAAATTTTTAGCATAAAGCAAATATGTGCACATATTATGTCACAGTCTGTTAAATTTATATATACATGTAATTAAATTGAAAAAAATCAGTAGAATGTGATATATATTTTTTCTTTTCTAAAAATATTTGCATCTTCTAGTTCAGTCCAGTGAAAAGAGGTAGAAATATGCAAAGCACTCTTGTGGTCACCATTCATAGGTCCAGTCTTTAAATACAGTTTTCCACTAAGATATGCCAGTCTTTTGGAAGAAATATATGACTCTAGTTCTGGAGTAGAATATATAAGACAGAAGGCTGGGATATCATTTCATAACAGAAAGCAGCAGTGTTAAGAAAGATATTGTGGTCATTTCCTAGGAACCAGTTTGAAGAGGCTATCATTGACCAGAGATGGGAGAATTTTAACAAGAAAAACAGACTTGTTAGGGATGAAAACATAAAATATGGTCAAAAGCTGCAAATCATAAGGACAAAAACAAAGCAATATAAGCAAAATACTGCATTAGTCACCTTTGAAGGGCTGGAAGATTTCATCATTGTTTTAAAATAAAAATAGTAGGATATTGCTTTGTCTTATTCTTCCTGCAAGAGCCTTATTTCAAAATAAGTAATTAATGAGAGAAATTTCTTGTTTGAAAAAGTCTGTAGTAAATGAAGAAAGAATAACTGAATTGGACTACCACAAGTTTAAAATTTTTATTAATTATAATACCTTGGGGATTAATGTCTTCAGGTAAAACATGATAGGGAGCCTTATTATACACCAATCCAGCTAACAAAACACAACCCCATCAATCAAACTTAAGGACAGAAAGACATCCAGTTATATGCCAACTGATATGATACAATAAGAAGTGTACTTTTAGAAAAATGGAACTGTTCAACACCACAGACTTTAACTACCAGTTTATATGATATATAGGAAATGCAAGGAACATACGAAATGGCACTTTAGGACTGCTATTAGCTAAATCTGGAATGCCATAAATTTAGGTAGATGATACATTTTCTTTAAGCGGTAATAGGCAGGAAATAAAAAGAATGAAAAATTGTTAGATCCAAAAATAGAAACAAAATATCAACCAAATGCAATATGTATACCTAGTTTGGATTCTGAATTGAAGAAATCAACACTGCAGAGCCATTGAAATAATTCGGGAAATTTAAAAAATGACTAAATTTTCGATGATATTAAGTGTTAATTTTTAATATGTGATGTTATTGTCTAACAAGTTTGAATATTTACCAGTGAAATCATGTATTATCTGGGATTGCTTTTAAATAATCCTCTGAGGGTTTAAAAGGAGAAGACTGTTGATGGTGGTGGGTATTTACCTTAGAATATGAGTATATAGGATTTACTGAAGTATTTTTTCATGTTTGAGTGCTTAAAATTTCTGTGATTACTTGTTTTTAATTAAAAACTAAGTTACTTTTATTTTTAAAACTAAAATGGAAGGCATTTCATGAATAAATCATCAACATAGGAACTTTCAGAATTTTAAACCTGAAAGCCTGAAGTGTATATTCCATATATACCTGCAAGAAAATTGCACAATTTATTTAGCAATGATGCTCTGTTTGATCTTGACCCAACACAGGCTTATCTTGAAGTTAGCATTCACAGGTTGATCTACACTCTAGAGAAACTATTGAGGTAAATCTAAAGCTATATATTCTCTCTTGTTTTTTGGTGTTCCCCCCACCCGCTACTGGAGTACTAGGGATCAAACCCAGGGCTTTGAGCATGCTGTACAAGTGCTCTACCACTGAGCTACATCCCTGGCCCTGCTGTGTGTTCTTTCCATCATGTCTGCTTCTCACCACATCCCAATATTTGTTTTGCAGGTACAGCAGGTACAGACTGTGCAGCAGGTACAACATGTCTATCCAGCTCAGGTGCAGTATGTGGAAGGAAGTGACACTGTCTATACCAATGGGGCAATGTAAGTTTGTATGTGGGCGTCTTTGTAATTTCCTCACTCAGAGAGAAATAGTTTACTTTCTAACACATTTCACTCTTTCCAAATTGTTTCCTTGTTTTCACAGTTATTTTTTTTTTTTTACTAGAACAAAGTTATTGAAATTAAACTGATGTTTAGAGCTTTCATCTGTTTATTAAGTATATATGTTAATTTTCTTCTCACTTAACCCTAATAGAATATTTAATTATTGAATTTTTAGAAATTATTGAATTTTTTATGCCCTTTAATGGTTTTCCCTAGGCTGAGAAAAACTTATATCTCTTGTTAATAATTTATATATTTTAATAATACTTTATGAAATCTGTGATATTTGTTTTATATATAAGTTGAATTTCTGTGGGTATGTATTTACCTGTAAATTAGTATGAAACTAGCATTAGAAGTTTTGTGAGTCTTTGTACATTTACTAAGTTAGATATTCTATATAAAGCTGCCTGTTACTCAGTAAATTTTATTTTCCTGTCTGTATCTGCCCACTAACTTATCTCCTTTGCATTAACAATAATGCAAATTAGCAAATTCATTAGATTTTCCTCTACTTTGGATTAAGAGTCAGAATGTTTCTATAAATAAAGGGGTTAAAAGTTATTAAAAGTCATCATGATGGTCTTCAAGTTGAGTTTTGATTACAACTTTTGGCTTTCTGGATTTACCTGAAAATGAATTCAATCTTTCATTGACTTTTCTGCTCCCTTCCCTTCAGACTTGGTATATGCCAGGATGATAACTCTGCTTTCTTTATTCTTACTGATCTACTCTTTCCTTGAGTGATTTCATTGATCTCCATGATGTTAACCTATAAGCTCTATGCCTGACATGAAGAGGTCAATTGTTGTTGCATATTATTATAACTAAAAACATAGAATCTTCATATAGCTATGCATTAGTTTTATTATTGTGGACAATGTACTTAAATGTTCTAAACTTTCTATTATTCATTTCATGGAAGTGGGAAGATAGTTTTCTCTTATTGAGTTATTTTGAGAATTTGAAGAAATATATTTAATGTGCTTAACACAGAGCCTGGGTACATAATAAATGATATATAACAGAAACAAAGCATTTCTTTGACCTCTCTCTTGTTTCTTACTACTTTTGGTAACTGAGTAGTAGTGTTCAGAAAGCCACTACTCCTGTCTTCACCGTCTACCTGTCCCTAATATAGTCAACTTTGTGCATTTTCCTCAATACTCTGCTTTCATTCGTCCATGTTTTTGGAGATTTTTTTTTTTTTTCTCCTGATGAAATAGCATTCTATGTATTCTTCGTTCTTTCCATCCCCTCTTACCTGAGGTGTGATTTTTACAGACTCCCACTACTTCCATTTTTGTGGCATGGACCTTCACTCTCCTCTGCAATAAGCTTATCATTCCACTATAAAGGACAGTACTATAAGGTGATTTGACCTCCAGCATTACACTGTGATGATTGCTTTTTTATGTTTCATGTACCAGGAAGAACTCTCTCTGAATGGGAACTTTTTATTTTGTTGTTCAATTTACATTTACTTAGGTAGTTGAAGCTTAAGAAAAAGTTGATAAATTTCTGTTACTCTGGTGAAATCAGTAACTCTTGGCATATATTAGACACACTGAATATTCTTACCTATAGGTGATGTAGGTCCAGGGCCTTTTGGAGTATGGTTTTGGAATTTCTATTATAACCCCAAACTACTGTTGATGTTCATACCAAATAAAAGAAATGCCTGCCAGTTGTAATTTTATCAGAGGAAATAAATGGCTTTCTGAACACTACTAGAGGCCACTCCTTTGTCAATTGCCATTTTTCCTTGTTTATGACATATAGTAATGATTATAGGGAAATATGAGAGTAGAAGTTTATAGATTTCACTTCTGTATGGTAGAAGGGGCAAGCGAAAAGGGCACTATCTGTCACAGTCATTCTTCCTTTTGTACTGGTCCAAAGCAGGGTAGAAAGATTAACTCTACCACTCATGAATGCATGACTTTGTGCTTTCCCTTTTTATATGCAAAATGGAGATAATTAGCTTTTGAAAAGTGCTTTATGTACCATCTGAGAAATAGTAAGCACTCAATAGACATTAATTACTGCTGTTCAGTTTTGTATTTTAGTTATTTGTTTATATTTTCTATTCGCCTTGTGATTATAAATTCTGAATATTGTCTTGTGCTTTTTAAAACTACCCCACCACTGACCTTAGAGTTCTCCATATGATAAGTAAATGTGAGTTGAATGAATTTATTCATTCACAAAACCTTAGAAAAACAGCATCTCTAAACTTGGTACTTTAAAATTATAGGAACCATTTAAGCACAGAAATGATTCAAAGTAAATATCTAGTGCCAGCATGTATTTCCTATGGTCCACTAGTTTGGTTGGTTAGATCATGACTAATGAGGGTCTAGGTCATGAGTTCATTTGTCACAAAGTCCAATTAGCTTTGATCTGGTCTTTGTGGGCCCACATTGCAAACTCAGCTGCAGCAATTATGTCACAAATCTGTACTCTTAGCCAAGAAGGAGAAGATGCATCTTTTTCAATCTTTTATTACTATGAATTATAAATTTTGAATAGAGGTGCAGTAGAATTGCTTTTATACTTAATAAGGAAATATCATTGTGCTGGCATTAGTTATATTCAAAATTTTAGTGACTAGAAGACTATGAATATTTTTTTCTCAAACATGACCAAATATAATTTCTTCTTTTTTCAGATTAAACTGTTCCAATTTTCTGTAATTTCGTAGTGCTGCCATTTGACTACGAAATTTTTATCTCTAATGCTCATTTTAGACTCTTTGTAATCCTTTTTTTATTTATTTTATTCTTTACTAATATACTTCTGTGTATATTAGTAAAGAATAGTGCCATGTTCTTCTATTCTATACCATTGAATTTATAAACAGCTAGTATTTAAACCCTGACTGGGATCACAGAGTCCCATTTCTATGTGATAATAAACACTGTTTGCTAGTGATACTCCCATAAGATAGAGACTCTGATCTTTATCATGAACTTTCAAGCACCCAGTATACAACCTGTTCATGCTTAGTCAGTACTGGTTCATTGATGCTCTTGTCACCAGCATTCTCACATTGTGTAGCCATAATGCATGGGGTCTCTCAAGAGGTGATGACAGCCCTCACAGATATGTGTCATTGCTTGTGAGAATATGTAGTCATTATAATTTGATGATACCACAGTGTTTACCTGGTTCTCACAGTGAATATTGACAATTGCTGCCAGTGTAACAGGCTTAACAGTATGAGTTCGAGTGAGCATATATTTCAATTGAACAATTCAGACTGCTTTACAGTGCTAGGTGTTAGAGTTGCATAGCTTTTTACTCAAGGGAGAAGGTTACTTAATTCCCTTTTGCTCCTGTTTATTTTATCCTTTGTTTATCTCCTTGCAATAGTTTTTCCCAGGAGATTTTTTCCAAAATGTAAATTATGGTCATCTGCATTTCTACAAATAATTATCATCTATAATCTCTTATTGCATAGAAAGAATGTTATGGTTAAACCTGCCAAGGAATATCACACACATAGAGTCTATTTCAATTAAAATCTCATAGTGTAGTTAAGAAATCAGTTTTAAATAAAATAATTTTTCTTCTTTCCCGCATGCCATTTATTGACTCATACTTCCCCTACTCATTCCTACATTGTGCTAGTCAAAGTGGAAATAATGATATCATGCAGTATCGTGGCCAAATTCAGAAATCTTTATTTCATAAGAATTTTTCTGTATTAGCCACTCTCTGAAGCTTGTCTTACTATTTAGAGACGATCAATGTAAAGTATAAAACTGTTCATCGTATTAGTATCTGTTGTAATAAGGATTGGCCAGCCTTCTCACAGTCTTCCCTTGAGATTATAGATTTGTCATCAATTCTAGTACAAAATTTCCCAAACCATGATCACAGAATTTTAGTCCCATAAAAGAGTCTGTGGTTAGAGAAGCAGTGCCACACTGAGACTACCTTCCTCTTGAGGACCCTCAATTCCTGTTAGACTTTAAAAAGCTCTGAGAAGTCCTATAGAAAAGAAACCCAGTATTCGAAAATATGAACTTTTTATCTGAATAGTATCTATAATATCCCTCAGGCCACCGGAGATGGTACACTAATTATTGACATTGGTAGCTTATTCAGAATCTGTAAGTATTGTGAACTGGACTCTAATTTTTTAGAGTCATCTTTTGAAAATCATGTAGTTAGCACATTTTCAGAAGGTATCCTGCCTCTTCAAGCTCTTTTTACCCTCTTGAAGCAAAATAGTAAGTTTCAGTATTTGCAGAAGAAGTTGCACTATTTTATAATATTTCAAATGCTCTCTGATTAGAAGTGGTTGTATGGAATTTCTGCAGTTGAGATAGAGAGGATGCTTTCTTCACTTGTGCTTCTACTAATATACATTCTGATAGGTATAAGAGAAGTGGATTGTGAATCCAATGCCATTTAGATTCCAGTAGGCATATGGCTGGTTACATAGGAAGCCCTCTTGGAGACAGCACTGTCCTTCAGTAGAGAAGAACATGTAGTTAGGGAAAGACCTATTTTAATGATCACATAAATATTCCCATCACTCCAAAGATGGAAGACATTCAAATATCTTAGAATTGACATAGTTGTGGAAATCATTTATTCTAGTTCTTCCACTTTACAGATGAGTAAGCTGAGTCCCAGAGAGGTGAAATATAATCTCACCTTTAGAATTTGTCTTTTCTGACCTTCAAAACATGATCCTTTCCATCGATTGCAAATACTGGTCTTTTGATTCTAAGTTACTTTGGACTTAGTGGTACAAGGACTGGTCAGCTAAAAATACTTTTAGTAAATATTGTATGCAATATAATATTATTTTATCTGATGTGGATAAATAATTAAACTTCTGAATTTTTAAGTGGCTAATTATAAAGACTAAAGGATCTGTTGTTATCAATCTCTTTTCATGTTTCTTTAAAAATCCCATTGTATATGTATATTTTTATAGCTAAATTAATTTTGTTAAAATAAAGCATTCTTTGGGTTAGGGATGTAGCTAGCCTGCACAAGATTCTGGGTTCCATCTCTAAAACCACAAAGTAAATAAATAAAATAAATTGTTTTTTTGGATAGTCATAAAATGTGTAGAAAAGTCCTTATTTAATAATTTTCCAACATCAGATGTTTTAGTTAAATAGCTTTTCAAGGGAATAATTATTTGACTGCCCTATCTGTGTGCCTTTTTATTATTATTCACTAATAGAACCAAATGTTGTTCAAATTTCTAAGGGAAATTTGCACTGTGAATTTTCACATTCAGTTGATTGACACCCAGAATAGTTCTGCATGATAAAACATGAAAGAATTTAGATACTTAAATTTTCACCTACTTTCTCTTCTTTTTATTGAGAAAGGAGCAAAAGAAAGAGATCCTGATATGATTCTTTTATGTTTAGAACCGAAGTGTGATATTTATTTTCTTAAAATGGACTTCAGAAACTTGTATTCAAGTATCATTTCTCTCATGACTACTAGTATAACCTCAGGCAAATAACATATTTTTCCCCAGATTTCTTAACCTGTAAAATTGGGAGTGATAGTTAATAGCATTATTTTATAACCAGGCCAGGTTTAGGAAAGGGAAGAAGTAATGAGGGGGTGGGAAGTGGGGTAACTTTTATTGTTTAAAAAGTATTCATTTTTGATACACTTATTTTTATGAAACTCCACATGAACCTAAGGCTTGATAAAAATCTCTGCTGGAACAATATTTGAAGCAAGATTAAAAGATTTTTGTTGAAAGTATGAATATCAAAAGGTTGGGAATCACAGTTTTATGTTGTAATCCTTAAAAAGAGACTAAAGTGCCCCACTTTATAAAATCTAAGGTTGTCACAAGGTTGAGCTTTCTAGCACCCAGCCTAAATAATCTTGACTCTGATAGAGGGTCCTAGATGCTTTCAGTGTTATTATGCACCTAATTTGGGTGTGGGCATGCCATCTGGTGGCCTGGACTCAGTACCCTTCTTGGCTTCAACAACATACAGGCATGCCTTAGCTGCTTCCATCTTAAAGTCTTTCATGATTGATTGAATATTCTTTAGCTGCTTCCAAATTGATTTTCTTCTCTGGATTGCACAGAAACTGGTCTTATCAAGGTCGTGGATGGCTTTCAGTTGTTAAATCTAAAAGATGTTCTATACTAACTGTATTTGATCTCTAGCAGTCAACCAGTCAATCAACCACACTGTCCTTGAATTAATGGTTTATCGTTTGTTTCATTTTTGGCTTCTCTGACTCTTACAGTCTTTTGTTTGCTTACTACCTTATTGACTCCCTCTCAGTCCAAATATCTTTTTTTTTCTTGGCTAAGGTCCAGAATCATATTGGTATGGATGTTTCTCTACAATTCTCTAACCAAGACCACCTTTTAAAATTTTTCTTAACTGATCACAACCTGTCATTCTCTCAACTATTTTAATTTATCCATCATTTATCTTTCCCTCACCAGAATGTGTCATGTGTACAAGGAACATGTTTGTTTGCTTCCCATTCTCTCTAAAACATGGAACAGTGAACATCAGAGGTACTCAATTTATATTTGTTGAAATAATTGAAAAAAATAGCATGTAGTGACAGGCCTGACAGGAGCAGGCTAATTGATAGTTTTAAGTACAAAAGGTACAATTAATTAATCTGAGTTGATATTCACAAAGCTTTGTTTATTCATTTTTTTGTGTGTGTGTGGAATTTTCACCTTCTGTTTATTTCATTCTTTTTTTCAGGTGGAACGCTTTGAACTTAAACACACACACACACACACACACACATATAAATAAATGTATATAGTTGCTCATTTTTTCTTACAAATTTATATCAAGACTGTGGATTAAATCTTTTACAAGGTCACTTTTGCCAACATTGATTGCCACTCATTCACTTCTCTGATCTCTGTTCTCAGGGCAAGTGACCTATATATGCACTTATTACAACTATGCATTTAATATGCTTCAAAAGCCATTATAGCAATTGAAATTTTGTAACGTTGTAGGCAGCTGCCACAGACTATAAAACATCCTTTATAACAATAGAGTTTGACTTTAAAAAAATTTAAATGCGCTAAAAGAGTTAATAATTATGAAGAACCTTTCTTTTCTGTAACTTTTGTGAAATTTGGGCTTTACATTTTTAGTATCCTTTAGTACAGAGGTTCTCAAAGTGTTTCTGCAGATAAACAACACTGACACTACCTAAGAAATTGTTAGAAATGCTAACTTTCGGGGCCCAGTCTGCTTCTACTGAATGAGGAACTTCAGGAGTGAAACCCAGCTATTGGTGTTTAAACAAGCCCAGCAGATGATTCTGATGAGAAACCCCTCTCTACAATACAGGACTAAAGAATTTAATGCAAAGTGTAAATGTGCAGATGTATTTGCATAAATATCATAGGATGATATGAGTTTGAAGCTATAATTCTAATAGTCTGTAAGTTTTCAACATATACAGAATTGAAAATATTACATATGAAGAATAAAACTTACTTAGTAAGTACATGAAGTTTTAATGAGTTTTAGCATTCATTCTTGAATTGCTGTCCAGTAGGCATGGCAACAGTATAATTAATGCTTCTATTTTTTACTTAATGTTAGGGAAGGTAAAGTTAGCAGAGATAAATATGTCTGAATTTAAATGAAAGCAAGTGATTTATTAATGATATTACTAGTAATTACTACTTTATATTTAATCTGTTTTTTAATTTATTTGGTAGTAAGAAGTTAAATGTTAGTCACTTGAATTCTGAAAGCATTGTTGTCCTTTTTCTATTTTTTAAAAAATGGACATGTCACTTTTCTGGTGTGTCTTTTGCCTTCAGTTGACTTGGAGCAGTCAATTTAAGATCCAGTTTGAAACTGCCTCATGAATGCAATATGATGTAGTTACTTCTATACATGGCTTTGATGGCCCATGTAAAAAGTTCATAATGGGAAACTGTTTAAGGCAGAGGTTTTGGTGCCAAGCAACAGAAACCACCTCTGATTTATTTGAAAAAAAAAAAATAATAATTTATTGGAAGATATCTGTGGCTTTCAGGTTTTCCAGGAAGTCTGGAGAATCAGGGAGGCACAAGTGATATTAGGCAGTAACTAGACCACAGACAAAACCCCACCACAGAGGACACATCGCATGGATAACATGCCACTGCTGACATCCCAAACACGCTGGCCATTGCCACCCCTGTTACTGGTCTTTTTTTTCTTAACTTAACTGCCATTGGAAATTGGGTGTGACTCCTACATCATACCATCATTCCTGTTGCTTTGTGCTGGTATTAGCCTCTGATTTAAGGCAAGTTCATCTGATTATTTGAACTTTAAGCTGATTTCCTCTGGTCCACTTGCAAAGAAGATTGGGAAGGCTAGTATCTGATAATCTGGGCTGTTATAGTTATAAGTGGGATTTGTCTCCCCATCAACATTCACAAAGTAAGGAATTATAGAAGCACAGGGAGTGAGGTGTAATAAAATTTACAGAAGTATCTGTTATAATGAATCAGTGAATGCACAGTGACAAAAAAAAAAGGGACTAGAATTCTACACAACAATGTAGGATATAGATCATTCTGACCATAAATTACAAAATTTTAAATTGTTCAATAGTATTTAAGGTATTAGCAGTTCCCTGAAATTAATGAATTTTCCTATGTGGGTAGTGACTATGTCAGCTTTGTTTTATTGGAGAAATCTCTTCTTTTTCTCTCCCCACAGCACACAGTACACACACACACACACACACACACATCACTTAACCATTGGTTGTGTGCTATGGAGTCCTGGGATGAAAGGAACAGCTTAGGTCTGGCTGTATATCATACAAAGAGGAGAAAACAGACTCTGCTCTGTCTTCTGGGTCCCCTTCAACTGGAACATGTTTCACTCTTATTTATTTGATATTTTGAGGTCAATATTTAACTTTAATTAGACAAGAGTTTATGCACCATACTGAACACTGAAAGTAATTTAGCAAGTTATCAAATAATGAAGAGAAAAGAGTAGCTGACCTTCTCTTTGTTTATTAGAATCTTGACCTCAGACAGTGGCTAATCCTTTTTTTTCCTTTTTCTTTAATTAACTTTAAAAATTTATATATGACAGTGGAATGCATTATAATTCTTATTACACATATAGATCACAATATTTTATATCTCTAGTTGTATATAAAGTATATTAGCACCAATTCGTGTCTTCATATATATACTTTGGATAATAACGTTCATCACATTCCACCATCATTAATAACCCCATGCCCCCTCCCTTCCCCTTCCACCTCTCTGACCTTTTTTTCCCCTTGGTGTAACCCTTCATTCTCTGGCCTTAGGTCTTTGTTCAGGTTGTTTCTTTTTGGCTAGAAGATTCTTCTGAATTCACCTATCCAAATGCCCCTCTACCCTGTCCCAACTAAATCCAAACTTCTTGTGATTATCTAAAACAACTGCGTTTAAGCTTTTGAATCTACCAGTGAAGAAATCACACATACATTTTATACTCAGGTACATGCATGTGCATATGAACATGTATACTGTTTAAGGCAGAGGTTTTAGTTTCTGACAGAAACTAAAGTTTCTAAAGTTAGTTCTTATTCTCACTAAGTATAATATGCTCTGATGTCTTTTAATCTAGTCTGTCTCTTCTATTTTGTTGTTTTAAAAAAATGCTATTGTGACCTTTTGAAATTTATTTAATGACCCTCTACTGGATCATGAGTCACAGTTTTAAAAAAAAAGTGTTTGTTTACTCTGCTGGCATGTTTAGTTTTTACCTTCTTATTTAACGTCCTTTCTTTATAATAGCCTTTTTAAAAAATCTAGAATTTTATAGACTTATATCATTTCTTCCTAAATATCAGCATCTTTTCTGTGTTTTGGCTTTTTCCTGTGTTGCAAGAATTTTTGTACTCTCTTCCTGATATATTCTTTACCCCTATTTTCTATAGGGCTGACTCCTTTTCATCTTTTAGTCTCAACCTAAATATCTATCCTTCAGAGATAACATTCTTTGACTATTTAGTGTGTCTCCTCCCATTTGTTTTAATATTTTATTTTTCTGTTTATATTACCTAAAAACATTTCTACCTATCTTATTTCCTTTCTTAATTTTGCCCACATAGTCCTTATATTATATAGCCCGTATGATAATAGAGATCATGTTTGTTTGGTACCATTATATTCTAAGTGCCAGAGCAAATGGTTAGTAAATATTTGTTAAAATAATGCTTACAGTGTAGTCTGAAAAATTACATTACATTATTCACAACTAATGTAAAATATTATAATGATCACCATTACTATATTCTATCCTTGTAATATAATTTATGGCATGAAATTTGCAAGACGTTTTATTTTCTTAATGTATTACTTTCATATCATTGCTTGATTTTATAGTGACAAGCCTATTGGGAGGATATGTAAAACCTTGGTAAAACATAAAACACATGATTTAGAGAGACTGTGTATCTGGACTTGTGGATAAGACAGTAGAAACTCAAGGAAACAGAAAGATTGGCTATAATAAATAAGTAAGCAGAGAATATTCAGGGTCATGCTTAGACTGGGTATATGCTAAAGCATGATGGGATGAAAGCAGCACTAATTTACTGAAGTAAATGGATCAGAGTTCTGACATTTACATAAAACCTTATAATGGAGTTAGATTTGAAGAAGCTTCTGTCAGCAAGTATCACATATCTGTGTGTTCACATTCATTACTGGATACATTTGAGAAACAATGGAAAGATTTCTCTTCTACTATAGAAACAATATGACACATTATTTTCATGACAGTCTGTGGAAATCAATAAAACAAAATGAATACAGCAGCATCTTTTAAATGTGTACAAAATTGCTTAGGATTTAGCTATTTCAGGAATATATAGTCCATAAATAGTTAGCTGCTTTCAATTTGATATGCCAAAAATTGAGTAATTTTCTTGAACATATGTTTTAGAGATTTCTAGGGGAAATAGTGTGCAAGCAATAACTCATATGAAGGAGTATTAAATATATACAATGTGAAAAACAAGCTGATCTGATGTGTCAGAATTAAAGAATCTTATTTCTACGACCTAAGTAGGAACTACTTGCTTTTGCTGTTGGTACTTCTTTTGAAAAATAAATTCTTCAGTTTTTGTTCAGGAGCTGAAAGCACTTAGATATGGAAAAGTCTTTTAGGAGATGCTTGTGCATGACTTCAGCTCAGACTCAAATGATTCCAATAAATGGATTAAAGCTGGTTTTCTTAACTTTAAAGAACAGTGACTAAAGAAATCATGTCTGCCTCTATTCAACCCAGTATTTTAAAGTCTCTGTGTATTTTTGTCCAAGTGAAGTTCAAACAATTCATGACACTTCATTTCTTGACATAATTTTTTTACTCTTTAGAAATTGCCAGTCTTTAGCCTGAATTGTGTTTATGCAGTAGCCAAACTTTCTTCATAGTCCTATCCTCCATGATTGAATATTGGAGTAATGGTGATAGTTTATAGATTGGACATGCTCTTTAGCACCTTACTTCCTTCTGCTGTTCTTTGGTTATTTTTATAGCTCATGAATCACATCCAGCTAGAAGGAAGTATGAAAATTAAGTAGTTTGTTTTTTACTGTTACATTTTTATACTGAGTAGTGGGTTACATAGAGTTTATGCGTATCTCTGTGATGCATTTGTATTACTTTGTTCACCAAGAAATAATTACATAAAAAGGGCATGCCGGAAAGATAGAGTGATTTAAATCCCTTGGGATATTTCTCCTATAATGGTGTGGAAATTCCATGATTATAGAACTTCTAATATTCAGTTGTGTGGTGGTAAATATCTTTTCAGTTGGCTCTGCCTTATCCAACTGTGCTTTTTCACCATTACAAGGGCATCATCAGCATGGGTGAGAATTCTGGGTGAGAACAGGGATTAGTTAGGTGCTAGTAAACAGTGAGTTAAGGGGTCAGGAAGTACCAAATAGCAACAGAAAATTCATATGCCCTATATACCAACTGTTATGGCTGTTCCTTAGTATTTGTTCTCATGTATCATTGACATGCATAAAATGTTAAAGTTTTTTTATGTTAGGAAATAATTGAGAGTGTGGGCTCAGTTCAGATTCCAAATCCATGGTTCATCAGCTGTGTGCTCTGGACAAAGCTTCTTAACCTACCCAAACTACAGTTATTCAGCTTGTGTAATGAAACAAAAATCATAACTATACCTACCTCAAAGAGTAGTCATAAAGATTAAATGAGTTTGTGAAAAGCACATAGAATAGTCAGTTGCATAGTAAATGGTTAATAAATATGAGCTACCATTAGTTATTATTGTATTTTTTATTTGTAAAATCTACCTTCTGTTAAAAGGTATACTTATTCTCCCTGTTTGGAATATTGAAAAGAAAGCCATCACAGTGTGCTATATCTTTCAAAGTATTTATTGTCCTATATCTATCTGTACAACTTATTTGACTATACTTAAATACCAATATCAGGTTGTGTTACTTGAAGCACAGTTAAATGAGGCCACTGTTGTATTATGTGGGCATAAATTAAAATGGCCTCATTTCTCTTGTTATGTAAATTTGAAATCAGCATGGTTATTTTACTTAATAAATGAGGTTTCCAGAAAATAGAGCAATGTTGAAACAAATGTATACACACATACATATATATTTAAATGACTTTTTTTTTAATCTGTTAAAAGAATGTTCTCTAGGGTATTGTTTCTATCATCACCCTAAACTAAAATTTATACCTGAAGTTGTTATGGTGTTTTCTGGAAAGGATTAATATTATCCAATATGAAGTACTTTCTGAACACCATTATAATCTTACTAAAATTCATACTGTAAATTATAGCCATTACAATGGCTTAAAAATACAGAAAATCTTTAAAATTTATGCATGCTTTCTCATGTTTTAATAAATATAAAAGAATTTGTATTATTAAAATTTATGAACCTGGTTATTATATCCAGTATACTTTAAATAGAATCATATTTTAATTTTTTGACCATGTAATGTACTCATTGTGTACCAGCAATGTATTAAGTATTGAGATTACAGATGGGAAGAAGTAAAAATTTCATGGGAATACAAAGTTATGAGAATAAGCATATTGAGAGTTGTATTTCTGGAATACACAGTGTTAGAAAAATATAGAAAACAAAATATAACATCACTCTGAGGAGTGGTAATGGAAAGCAAAAGATGCAGAAAATAATTCAAAATAAGTAGCTTAAGATGAGAGTTTAAGGATGATTATGACAAAGGCAGGGAGTTGAAGAGAAATATGAAGACCTTCTGGGCAGAGGAAACCATATGTAGTAAACCAGAAGCAAGAGAAAAATCACGCTTTGGGAGCATGAGCAAAATGGTCATTATAATACTAGTGAAAAAAGCCTTCAAGAATGTGGCTAGAACTGAGTCCTAATATGTAGGCATCAGACTCTCATGCTTTCTATAAATCTGTCAAAGTTTATGAACATTTTCTGAAGGAAAGAGAGAATTTTGAAGGCAAGAGGGAATCATGGAAAGATTTTCAAGTAAAGTTTTGTTTCCACAGTTGCATTTTACAAAATTCCTGTAGAAACAAAACTGGAGCAGCAAAGTTGGAGGTAGGTTGGAAGAGAGCCCAATTAGTGGAATGGAAACCAAGTATAAGCAGTTATAATAGAGAACATTATGAATTAAGGCAGTGAATATGAGAAGAAAAGAGAGAATTGGAAATTTTGAATTTTATTTAGAAGGTAAAATTGATAGCACTTTGTGATTCATGTCTTTCTAAGTGAGGGAAGAATCAGCATTATTTTCCAAAACTGAAGATGGTGGTGCTGCTCACTGAGAGGATAACTATAGAAGAACAAAACAGAGAAGTAATCTCATCATATGTTAGATTTTACATATGAAGCTGCCCATATATTGTGGGGTTTCCTAATAAAAATAACTTTTGATTGGCTGTTAGAAACTCAGATTTAAAATTCTTAATATATAACTAGAAAATAAAGGAGGCAGAGATATCAACTCTGATGATTACTTACTATGAACAGCATCTGTTATGTAGTAGGTGATAAGGCAATGGTATAACTTAAAATAAGCATAAAAATCTGAACCTCAGAAAATAACATGCCAGGAAAATGGAGACAAAAAATAAAAGTAGAAACAAAATGCCTTTGAAACTAAGGGACAGGAGTGGTTAAGATAGAAAAGCCTTAACAGAAGTATAGGAACTGTTTGAAAACGTGCATGCCATCCTGTCACGTGTGACTAGCTCTGGGATGTGAAATTAAAGAGAATAGCACGAACTGGGGAATTTAATTTTGTATTTGAATTTTTAAAACATAATATGTTATATTTTTGTGACTGTACATTTTTGTATTTCTGTATATTTTTGTAACTTCTGTGAACATTTAAGTATTATAAAATTAAAAGGAAATTCATTTTAAAATGTAAGTTAGAGTCAATTGAAAATGAAAAATAAGTTAAATCAGAACAGAAAAAAAAGAGGAAAAGGGCCATATGGGGTGATCAATAATGTCATACTACAGATTGGTTAAAAAAAGATGAGGGCTGACAGGAGCCTTTGAGCTTGATATTTAGAGTTGGTCACAAATGACCTTATTAAAAGCAATTTAAATAAAAGACTAGGGACAGAAGCTTGACCACAGTTGTTAGAAAGCAGAAAGTGAGAACAAGATGGGGGTTGGGGGGCATAGTTATCTCATAATGGAGAGGCTTGGGTATGAAGAAAGAGATGTTAGATAGGGATTTTGGGTCCAAGATGGGAAAACTGTTTTTGCTCAAGGTCCTTATGGTAGTAAGAAGGAGATTCATGCAAGCTACCTTATTCATGGAGGGGTATTAGGAGTCATTCAGGAAAGTGAAGAGATATAGAAAGTTCACTTGTCAGCCTCCATTCATGGCACAGCTGTTTTTCTAAAACTGGGATTTGTAAGGGTTTTTTGTTTGGATTGGTTTTGTTGTTGTTGTTGTTTGGAACTGGAAATTGAACCCAGGGTGTGTGGGGTGGTGTTTTACCTCTGAGTCATTTTTTAAATTTTTTTATGTTGAGGGTTTCACTAAGATACTAAGGATCTTGCTAAGTTGCTGAGGCTGATTTCGAACTTGTGATCATCCTACCTCAGCCTCTCTAGCCACTGGAGTTATAGGTGTGCATCTCTGTGCCTGCCTGGCAGGTGGTTTTATAAGGAAGTGAAAAAATCCATCAGCAAGATTCCTTTGAGTGAAGTTAACAACAGAGCTTATTTATATGCCCATGATAGGCAGCTGAAGAGGGCCAACCCTCTAAAGTACAGAAGGGTGCTGAGATACCTTTTTAAGAAATGTACCTTTAATTTGGAAGGTACACCCAACTATTTCCAGGAATTAAGTTTCTTACAAAAATGAAAAACTTGTCATATTCCAAAGACTAAATTGTCTATTTTAAATAGACCCATATTAGAAGATAAATTAATCAGATGATATAAATCAGCTAGTAAATTTCTCCTTTCTTCTTCTTCTTCTAAAGCCGAACAACAACTTATCCTTACACAGAAACACAGATGTACAGCCAAAACACTGGAGGAAATTACTTTGATACTCAAGGGAGTTCTGCACAGGTGACTACCGTGGTCTCCTCCCACAGTATGGTGGGTACTGGTGGGATCCAGATGGGTGTCACAGGAGGTCAACTCATCAGCAGCTCTGGAGGAACCTATCTGATTGGCAATTCAATGGAGAATTCTGGTCACTCAGTGACACACACTACTCGGGCCTCCCCAGCAACAGTAAGTATTCATTTGGTCAGTTTAGCTTCTTGATGACTTCTGTTGTACATTGTTTCCTCTGTAGGGGAAAAGAACCACAAAGACTGGACTGGGGCAAGAATGTGTTAAGCAATTATAGTATTATGATAGTGTATAGCATGTAGTATATATATATATATTACATAGAATGTTACTGATATGTGTGCCCCCAATTAAATGAATTAGGAACTTTTTATCAGTAATAGGAAGTTAGAGTTGAGTTGTACTCCTAAAACTGCTGATTTTAATAGGCTTTCTTCAGTGATATTATTAAATACTTGCAATTTCTATTGAAATAACTTTTTATTATGCTACTTACTTTATAAGGTAAACGCCAATTAGTAAAATAGAAAATAAAATATAGTTTAATGTGGAATTTTCCTCAGTTTTCTTCACTTGCGTTTATTCCAGCTCATTCACAGAGGTGTTAGTTATGTAGGACAGTTTTCCCGTACCTTAGATATTTAAGTTTTATCATATTCACCTGCTGCCTGTAATATTATTTACTTAATACATTTTAAGCCTGATTCACTTTTAAAATAAAAAGTCATGTGTAGTTTTGTCCCCTAATTCATATTGAAATCAGTACTTAACTAATAAAATTTAAAAAGGCTGCCCAAGTGCCATTTGTAAAGTCATGTTCTATTCTACCAGAGATTTGTGAAGCACATATACAGTTGATTCAGATGAAAAATATTTATGTTGGGGCAGGGGTTGTGGCTCAGCAGTAGCGAACTTGCCTGGCATGTTTGTATCTGGGATTTCAAGGTTTTAAAATTAAATACTTTGACACAATATACTTTAATGTGTTCAAATGATGTCACAGAAATAATCATAGAAAGTAGTATAAGATTAAATATCAAACTTAATAACCTGAATTTCTTATTTTTATATCAACCAAGAATATAAGAGAGAATGATCATTTAAATTGAAGTAGCAGTGAAATTGATTTTATAGATATTTCATATAAAAGGGTAGTAGGGATTTGAACTAAGTAGATGTATCCTTTTCCCACCATCTTACCATAGAGTTTGTTCTTGAAATGAAATAAGGTAGAAATAAAGTTGGGAGAAATACTAAGAGAGATTTATATTTATTATTTAGTGGGTTTTCTTCAAGATGTTATATGTATGTGGTAAGTACTTTGCATATACTTTGTGTATTTGTGATGATTACATATGTTCACACTTTCATTTAGTGATTTTTTTCCCTAATCCATTTTTAAAGCCTTTTGTTTTTAATTCAGGATTTGTTATTAACATCAGAATATATAACTAGCTGTTCTAAATGGAGAGTCCCTTTCTGTAATTTGCGCTTTTGAAGCATTTTGTGTATTTGTCTTGGGCTGTTACTGATATTAAATATAGTATTTCTAAACCTTTTGGTCACACCAGTATGTTTATATAGATTAGGAAGTAAAGAGAATTGCCATTAATAAATCATAGACTCTCAGGACCTCAGTTCCCCTATCCATAAAATAAGGGGTTGTTTAAAGTAAATTATTTCCTAATTTCCTTCTGGCTTTTAAGAGTCACAGTATTTTTTTTTAAATTATAAAATACTATGTAAACATAACCACAAAATGAAAAGGAGAAAAAAGATACCAGTACTTGATAGCACTCCTAATGAAGGCCACCTAGAAAGTTATTTTCCATGCGAATTCAAGTACTTGCCACTTATTGAGGCCCTAGGAAAACTGAAAAGCAAGGCAAATGTGTACTTTCACACTTTTCTTTTCATCTACCCTCTCTCATGTTGGTATCCCATCCTTTCCTACCTTACCTTCTCTTGCCATTCCCACTTGCCTTCACACTTATTTTAGCTACTTGTTAAACATCCCCAGCAACCATATTTAGGTTTATTAAACCTACTAGTTCTATCACTAAATTAGCTAAGATGTATATTCCAAGTCATGTAAATACATTTGCAAACATTAACAGAAAAAATATATATAAATACAAATATATAAACATATATATGTATCTATATATATATATATGTTTATATATCTGTATTTTTATATATATACATGTGTATATATATATATTTAGTTAGATGGATAGAATTTTTTGATGAAGGTCTTCTCTATAGTACAGGAAAGGTAACATTACCCTTTCAGTTACCCAATACACAAATATGATATGTGATTTTTACTACATTCATCAATAAATTAGACACATAAAATTACTAAATATAATTGGCAATGTTTGAAAATTCTTCTAAGAATCATCAATTCATAATATCAATTATACATATTCATTTACATTTTAAAATATTCATATTTGAGATTGATTTCTTAATGATGAAAATTCTGTCTGAAATGATTTTGGGGTTGTTTTCCTTTTTAATAAGAATATTTTTAATTTTTTAACAAAAAGTATAAAAATTGAAGATATCTTTTATATGAAAATAAAACACAATGTACCCTCATCAAATCCCATGTGGTGGTACACACTTATCTACTAGTGTTTATAGCATTACCTTGCATTTATTACCAAAGGATGTATTTTATTTAGATCCCCCTCTCAATCTGAAGGTTTTCATGAGTTTGATTCAGAGTGAGAAAATGATTCCCAGTGTGCACTTCACATTATAGTAGTAAAGTTAGCAGTGTTTAATAAGGACTATGGACCTAATTAAGATTTTCTACCAGCCTCTTCTTACCAAATGTCAGAAAATTGGTCAATTTTTGTTTGTTTCAACTTGTAGAAATCAAGGCTTTTTTTTTTTTTTTTTTTTTTTTTTTTTTTTAAGTAGGTGCTAGTTTGCCAGTTAATTGAAGGGAATTTGCTTGAATTCATCTTTTTTGTTTATCATAGAACCACACAAAATGGTGTATTTGAGCACAATCTTTGGCAACTACTTGGTCAAGATTCAATCTATTTCTTTCCAAATATTGGGCCAAACTGTACTACACTTAGTTCAGTTTTTCTGGTTATTCTTCTTGCTCAACCTATAACCTATAGCATGAATGATTCAACTGACTACATAGTAGTATCCTATATTGTGGACAGAATTCCTGACTGGAAATTATGCAGTCAGCTCTTTATATCTACAGGTTTCACATCCATGGATTCAACCAACCTCAGGTAGAAAATATCCAAAAAAAAAAGAAATTTGTATATGTACTGAACATGTACAGATTTTTTGTCACTATTCCCTAAATGATATAATGTAATAACTGTTTATATAGCATTTACATTTAAGTGGGTATTGTAAATAATAAATAATCTAGACATGATTTAAAATATACAGGAGGGGGTGCTCATAGGTTTTATACAACTGCTACACCATTTTGCATAACGGACTTGAGAATCTACAGCTTTTGGTGTCTGAGGAGGTTCCTAGAACCAGTAGCCTGTGAATACCAAGGAATTTTTTAGTCAACTGGACTATTGCTTACAAGCTTAGAAGTAAGTGGAATGTAGAATCAATACATTCAGTTGATGTGGAACTAGTTAAATTTGGATACTTGGGAATAGCAACTGCCCACTCTTATTCAATTCCTGGCTAACAAATTTTCTTGCAATAGTTCTCAGAAAAATTGTGTTGACTCCCTTTTACATTCAAACTATTTCTATACAGACATACATTCATTTAGAATTATTAGGAATGATATCCTGCCACAAAGAAAAGTTTACCTTAATGTATAAACAGTTTCTCAAGGTATACAGATGAAGAAAGCTGGTTGTTTTATGCTCATCATAGCATAGTTTATCTTAAACTATACAATAATTAGTAATATGCTTTAAAAAGCTTTATTTGCGCCTCCTTTTAGTGTTTCTATTCCTATAATCAAATGGAGTTTGATTTGTTGAGTTTTGGGGGTTTTAATAATAAAATAAGATTACTTTAAGCATTTCAGACTGGGCTATGAAAGCTAATCTTAACGCCTTTATTTATTTACTTTTAGTAATTATGTATGTTAAATGGCTTTTGCTAAGATTAGATTTCAATAAGAAGCATAAGGAAAATGTTTTGAAATTGTTATTCATATCTCTTTCATTAATATAAAATATTATAATTTACTTTAGTTTTTGGAAGAAAATATGAATGTCTATCTGCTGTAAAAGTTTAGCTTAACTTATTTATAGAAAGCTAAGAATTTGTATCAGACTTTTAGGTACTTTTATTTTTTTATCCTTGGGTTTATATGCTTATGAATCTGGAATAGGGAAATGCTTTTTCTAAGATGAATGTTTTTAGTTCCCTGAAAAATCATTTTACCTTCTTATTTTTTTTGCTGATATGGTGCCAATGGCCATTTGCTTTGTTTGAAATTTTTTGTTAATTTCATTTCTTAGAACCAACCAATGTTATCATGTTCTTTAAGCATCATTCGAGAAACATTCTTTGAATATACAAGCAGAATTCCTTTAATTTTTTCAGATATATTATAGCAAAAATACTTAATTTTGCTTTCCCCCTACCTTACAGCATGATTTGGAGTTTGTTTTTTCATATCAGTACATTGAAGGACTCCTTATATTTATAAAAAGTGATTATATTAAAAGTAGCTGAGCTGGGTGCAGTGGTGCACGACTGTAATTAACTGTAATCCTAGCAACTTCGGAGATTGAGGCAGGAGGATGGCAGGTTTGAGGCCGGCATTTACAACTTTAGACAGAGCCTGTCTCAAAATAAAAAGTACAAGGACTAGGGATGTAAATCAGTGGTACTGTGCCACTGAATTCAATCCCCAATACCACCCTTCGCCAAAAGAAAAGTAGCTGAGTTGTTCATCTATCTTACTAAAAGAAACACTGTGTTAAAATAATGATGGATTATTGGTTTGGGCTATATTGAGATTAAAAAATAATGTAATTACATGAGATGAAAAGTGTCTGTTTCATTATCATATGTATAGGCATTACTGAAAGAAAATAATTTTTAAGTTAGTAGTATGCAAATTATGCATAATTCATAGTTTTTATTTTAAAAAACAATTTTATATTCTAGTCAATCTCAATGATTAAGGGAATAAAACACTTCTTCACTTATTCAAGCAGAAGCATGTATCTCTCTTATGATCTTAGCATTTCCTTTTTCCTATGTCCCTTTTCCTCTAGGGCAATCTGAGCCATCAAATGAAACTCCTTAGACACAGTACAAATCTTCTGCTTCTTGTACTAAATCATAAATTGACTGAAGGTTCTAGGACATGATTTTTCAAAGCACTTAATAAAATGGGACTTTGAGTGACTTATGGTCTCCATCATTTCATCTATATTCCATTCAGCTGTCAGTCAGTTCCACACTGCTCCAGCCTTGAAGCTGATGAGACCTAGAGACAGTAATTTTACAGTTAAGGCTGTAAAACATTTTTCTCCTAGAAATCTTGATAAACTAGAAGAGTAAGACAAACAGAATGACATGGCCTTCAGTCTCTCTTGAGTACAACCAATGAATTCCCCTGAAATTTTAATGCAAATATAGTAATAAGTAATTTTATTTTTCAGCTATTTTAAACTTACATGGCATTTCAGAACAGAGGTGTATTATAACATTGCCAGAAATAGCTAGGAAAAAAATCAGGTAAATCAGATAAAACATGAAGTGTATTAGTGGCAAAATGAAATAGACTGTTGCCTGTGAATAGCTTCTAAGTTAGACCCAGAAAGTTTCAGTACTGTTTCTTCTAATTTAATGGGATACAATACAACACAAGGCCTATGACTAGTTATCACTTTTCTAATAGGGAATTTCTTCATGACCCATTATTTGTTCATCCTGCAAACTGTATGATTTGATTACCACTCTTTCAGTATGTATAATTCCAGTTCTGTTTATTGGCTACAGAAATGATCTGGTTCGTCTTAAAATCTAGCTATAGTGTTTAATTTAAACTGTGGATGGCAGTAAATTTCATGGGTTAAGAGTTTTATAATGTAGCGACAGACTGTTAGAAATAATTTTAAACATTTATTTTAAATTTGCTTGGTGTAAGTTTTAGTGACTTTCCCATCTGTCTCATAAGAATGGACGGTGTGATATTTAATTGTGCTTTCCAAAGTACAGAACAGATGCTTGTAAGGCAAGAGAAGGAAATTAAATATAAAAATAGGAAATAAAGAGGTTACAGTTTATAGATGATACAATTGTGTACCTAATAAAAATCATAGAGAATCAGATGAAACTGTAATGTGAGAGGTGACTGAGTTAAAAATTAGTATATGATAAAATCAACAGCTATTCAAGATGCAAAAAACAGTAATTTTAGAAAATTTGATAGAAGCAGAGGTCTTATTTACAATAAAAAACAAAAGTATATGATAATAAACTATTAATGTGTGTATAAATCTAACTGCTAAATAAAATTTTTTGGAATTCCTGAGGGACACAAAAGGAAACTTGAGTAATTAGAATACATACCATATTCTTAGATAAGAAATATCAGTATCAAATGTTGACTCTCCCTAAATTTACATAAGAAGCTATTTTAACATAACCTCAATCAAAATACCAATATATTTTTTTCTTTGTATAAATAAACATATAAGAATAATAGAGAAACTTTTGTAAAAAGAAAAAGAATAGGGAACGAGCAGGGAGGAAACAGACAACTGCTTATGAAAACAGGTATAAAATTATAATTAAAGCAGAATTGTCTAGGCACAGTAATAGACCAACAAATGGAATAGACTAGAAAACTGAAATAGGAGTAATGCATATAGGAATATAATAGAGAATAAAGGTGACATTGCCTATCAGTGGAGAAGTAATAAATTATCATTAAATAAATGATGTTTTGAATAGTAGGATAAACAGTTTAGAAAAGAAAATTAAATTAGTTCCATATATTATTCCTTATACCAAAATTAAATTTCACTTGGATGGAAAATGTGTTTATTATTCTCTTCAAGTAGAAAGCATGATGTGAAATCCAGATGCTATAAAGAATGTATTGATAAGCTCAATTGTATAAAAATGAAAACATTTTGTATAACAAAAAGCCCAATAAACAAAGGCAGTGTAGAAACAATAAAATGGCTTAACATGTTGAAACATTATAGTCAAAGGAGGAATTTCTTTTAACATGTAGACTACTTTTACAAATCCATAGAAAAAATTAAAAATGGAGATAGTATATGAATAGTTTGTCAACTGAAAAGGAAATGAAAAATATAGTATGATTAGATACCATTTTTCTTCTTGTACGTGAGCAAAGGTGAAGAAGTAAGCCTTGACAAGTGTATAAGAAATTAGGCATTCTCAATCACTGTTGATGGGAGTCTAAACTGGTACAAGATTGGAAAGCAATGTGGAAATGTTTATTAAGTTGAAAATACACATATCCTTTGAACCAGTGAGTGTACCCTTAGAATTTATCCTACAGATATACACACACACACTCACACACACATACACACACAAATACTGCATAAACAACTATATTTCTTGTAGTTACTTGTTAAATTAAAATAGTGGAAAATCCTAATATTTATCCTTTCTGTGGATTTTTCAAAATATATATATATATATATATATATAGAGAGAGAGAGAGAGAGAGAGAGAGAGAGAGAGAGAGAGTGTGTGTGTGCGTGCGCGTGCGCACGCGCGCGCATGTGTTACTGGGGATGGAACCTAGAGCCTTTTGCATGCTAGAAAAGTGGTTTATCATTGAATTACAATTCCTTAGTGTAGTTTTAAACAGAGTGAAACATTGCATATATACTTTAATGTGGAAAGATATCCAAAACAAAAAGCCAAAAGCAATTAAAAAATCAAGGAGTAATGTATGAGTGTGTGTAAATAAAACCATGTATTTGTACATGCTTATATAGGCACAAAGACATCTTTAGACATATAATAGATATATGTAACTAAAAAGAAGTGGGAGGTGTATGAATATAATATCTTAAGAAGTAATTTGTTATTTTTTAAAATCTCAAGCAATGTAGAAATGATTGTAAAGTTTATCTAATTGATCTTATGCTCCAAATGCATGTAGTTGAAATACCTTTTCTTCAGGTGCCAGTATTAAGCTTGTCTATAAGGTGTCACAATTGAAATTAAACCTTGATCCAAAGTCCTCCTTCTGAAATGTTAATTTTATTTCATTATAGTTATACATGATAGTGGTGTTTATTTTGACATATTAAAAAAATTTGTGTAACATTGTTTTCTCCATTTCAGTCCCCAGTACTACCCCTCTCTTCTCCTCCTCCCTCCCTGATTCCCTTTCTCTACTCTATCAGTCTTCCTTCTGTTTATTTCTACTTTAGTTAATGTATTATATATAGTCCTTTTTTAGACTGTTGAAAGTTTAGACAATGAAACTTGCACTAAATTTAGTTGTTTTTTTTTTTTTTTTTTACATCCATTCTTATTCATTATTTTGGAATGAAAGTGAATGTTTTGTATTTGTGTATTTGTATTTATGTATTTAGACCAAATTATTTTCTTATTTCATAGTGCTTACATTTCATAACATTTAAACCTAACCACTCCCCTCCACCCCCTACCGCCCCAGTGCTGGGAATTGAACCTAGGGCCTCACACATGCTAAGCAGGTGTTGTACCATTGTGCTATACCCCAAACCCTTGGATTACTTTCTTTAGTTACTCATTCTCTCAAACATTTATGAGTAATCACTGTTCACTAAGCACTTCCACAAAAGGGAGGGTTCACCCAGTGGACTAATGGAGCTAGTCATGGCAATGAAAGCCACCTAATCGTCTCCAAGGCAAAAATGGAAATCCACAAATAGTCCTCAAACTTTTGTTAAGTGATTAATTTTGACGTTTCTCACCATATTATTTTTAAAGGTATAAATGTTAATAAGCTATATTGTCCCTTTCTTCTGATAATTTTACAAATATTAGTTCAAGCATTCCCTAAGTTTCTATAGGTTTGGGTAGCAAGAAAGTTAAAAGAGAAGTACAAAACTAAATCCTCTGACTGCAAAAATCACCCTTTAATTAAATTGTCTGACTGCTTATTATACTACCTACCTAAGTAGTTACTGTCTAGCAAAGAAAAAAATTTGATTATGTTTTAGTGCAGTAGTCCTCTAATTTGAATGTGTATTTGGAGCTTTGGTTAAAATATATAACTGTATCTCACTCCCAGGGCTTTTGATCCAGTCATTGTGAGCAAGGGCCCCATAATTAATTTGCATTTCTAACAAGTGTCCAGATGATTCTAGTAGGTGGAGGACCACACTTCAATAAAAATCTCAGTTTTAGTGATCATATAGACCTTACACAAAGTGAAAATGTTCTTAGTACTTAGATTAAATTGCAAAAGGCAAGGATCATTTGAAAATTTAACTTTAATCTGTGAAATCCTATAACTTAATGCTAATGCAGCAGATTCCTAAAGGTTATTCTAACCTCTAGGTGCTTCTGTAGTTGCTGTTTCAGAAACTAGTTTTATCATCACAAACTGATAATAGCAGCCTTATGGGGTCCCTGTGAGGTGGAGGAATGTGGGCTGGACAAAGTAATTAGAGAAAATCCCAAACAACAAACAATCTTGGTTTCAACCTACCATCCCAAAGGTTTTCAGAACACATTTAGTTTATACATGTTTAGCGAAGTTGGTTTTTTTTTTTTTTTTTTGCCTTAAGAAACTTCAGAATAGATTAAGGCATTAGAAAATTACCAAAATTTCAGATTGAAAGTATAATATTTTAGAATTTTTCTCTAGATATCATAAAATTATCAGTGAACAGAAAGGAGAAGATTTTTACATAGTTGAACATTACTAAGATCTCAAACTTGTCTGTTGTAAATGTTTAGTGTGTTAAGACCAAGATTTCATCCTTTGCTACTTTCTAATTCAAGAAGACATGAAAAGCAAAGCTGGCTAGATGTGTTTTGGGGGGCATTCTGAAATTTTTAAAAAAGAATAGTATGTCCTGAATCTCTCACAGTTAAATTTTTTTTCAACCACACTGTGGAGTTAATGCATTTACATAATGACTTAATAGTTCACTTGAACTTAAAATTTAAAGAGCAGTATCATAGCCAGAGCCTTAGCTTGATTAGGTGTGTTTCTCTGTGCATTTGCCAGGCCACCAGGGCCCCAAACATACCCTGTAGATACTTAGAGGATGTCCCTTGATTAAAAGGGAGTTTATAATGATATAACTGCTAGTGCAAGGCATTCAAAGTTTTATGGTATCTATGAGAAATACCTTTACACACTGTATCCTTATACTCACAGACTCATATCTATGTTCATGAAAGCACATCTCTATACACATGTCTGCTTTATATATGTATACATGTACATATGACTAAAATCAAAGTTCCATGAAATGAAACATCCATATGGTATACAATGGCTCTGCTTATTTTCTACTTTATTTAATTTCCTTATTTTTTTAAGAATCATCATGACATAATTGATTTTATAACCCACTGATGATTTGCATTTTACATTCTAGAAAACATTGCTTTTGCCAGGTGCGGTGGTGCATGTCTGTAATCCCAGTGGCTCAGGAGGCTGAGGCAAGAGGATGGCAATTTTGAGGCCAGCTTAAGCAACTTAGCGAGGCCCTGTCACAAAATAAAAAGTAAAAAAATAAAAATGGTCTGAGGATGTGCTCAGAGGTTAAACAAACCTGGATTCAATTCCCAGTACCCAAACCAAACAAACAAAGAAAACAACAACAAAAAACATTGCAACTCTGCTTTGGGCAAATTGAGGAGAATGTCAAAGCATTATCAGTACCTGTGTAAGACCTGATTGTAAACTCTCCATTGGCTGTGGAGTTTTTTTAATACTGGAAATTGAACCCAAGGACTGTCTACCACTGAACTACACTCCAAATCCTTTTTATTTTTAAGACAAGGCGTTGCTAAATTGCCAAGGCTGACCTTAAACTTGCCATCTTCCTGCCTTAGCCTCCATAGTTGCTGATATTACAAGATTGCACTACTGAACCCACCTTGTGTGTTTTTGTTATTGAATTTTATTGTTGTTGTTTGTTTATTTATATATTTTTTACCTGGCATCTTTAACAAGTGCCCAGTTGATTCTGATACTACTAGCTCAATACCACATTTTGAAAAACTTCTGTTTTTAGTGATTCGTAGACTAGACATAAAGTTCAAATGGTTTTTTTTTATTTATTATTGAAGTCTCCTTTTAGAGCCTACACACACACACACACACACACACACACACACACACACACATGCTCAATTCGAGATTGTCTTTTCAAACTCATGTGGTGGCTACATGTCCCTGCCAGCTATCACAGATAATTTTCCAAACAAAAGTCATCAAGTAGAAATATTTAGGTTTTCCCTTATCTGAGATGCAAACAAAATTTAAAACCCTAAAGTTCAGAAGATAAATTACCTAGAAAAAAGTTTCTGGTCTTAAGTGTATTCTCATGACTGAATTTTTCTAAAGAATTTACTATTCCTTCACAGGGAAACAGAAATGTTATTTCTCTGAGAAAGTGCTCACTGGGTGGTTAACAGAGTAAGTTGTATTAATAAGAAAATATACATATTATATATTAGGATAATTGTTTTTAATATTAATATTAACTATGCAGTCAAAACTTTTTGTTGATTTGGAAGTTGAACACATTTAAATCATTTTCATAATACTTAGCAATCACATTTAAACCCTTTCCTATTGGAAAGTAAATCTTATTAATAATAAATTACTTAGTAAGTTATAATTGCTCTTCATAGGATATTATAATCCGCTCCTCATAGGATATTTTCATTAAAATAATATGAGATACTTTCACTCAATTTAGATTCATGTTATATTTTTTTATAAAATGAAAATGATATTGAATTTAAAGTGATAAATCTTAGATTCTGATCTCATAGTTAATATCTTTGTAATCTCATGAAAATCCTTCAATTCCAGAGAGCCTCAATTTTTTAATCTTGGAAGAGAAGATAATGTTCCTTCCCCATACTTTTTATAGGTTGTTTTGAAAATCAAATGAGATTTAATGTAAAAAGGTTTACAAATCATAAAATATTCTAGTATTCTATTTTACATCACTTTAATAGTTGTAAAATGGAAAAAAAAATATAGAGTGTGACACCAATTTTAATTATATTTTCATTTTAATTTATATATAATTATAGTTGGATATACAAATCTTGACCTTTGGCCTTTAAAAAACTTTAAAAAGACATTTAAAAGTCAAGAGAATATGCCTTGACCCATAAAAACTACAAGTAAAATGATACAATTTTCCTTCTGTCTTATTAGTAATGTTGTTGAATAACATGTTAATGTTTACATTAAGAAAGAGTCCTAATTGTGTATATAATATTTTATTTGCATTGATGTACATACATGTCTATATAAACCACATGTGCAGGGAGGCCTTTTTTTTTTTAATCCCATGTAAGTCATACAAAACACCAGCTCTTCACATTTTCTTGTATTTCAAACTGAAATTTAGCTTTTTGTCATTATCAACCGTTCCTAAATGAGCTCTGTACTCCAACCTATCTTACTTATATCAGAAGTACCTGGGAATAGCATATATTTTACTGAAAATTTTGTAAGACAAAGAACTGAAGGCTTAGTACCATATTGTCCAAAGCTTAGTCACACAAAACTACTTCACATTCTTCTCTCCAGTCTGTCCAATGAGCATTCACCATCAATCTTCTCAAAGCTAAGATCTAAGATCAGTTTAGTCTCCTGTACATCTCTCACCATTCAGAAGCAACTCCGAAAATCATGAGCCCATCCATATTAGAAAGATTCTCTTTTGATAGAAGGCAGTGGGCAAGTATAAGTAGCACTGGGTAATGACAACAAGGAAACTTTCTTTTACAGTTTTTCTCTTTAAAAATATGCACTGTTATAGGAATAAGACAATATTGTTCATCTCTTCTTTGAGATTGGGAAAAGAGAATACAAACACAATATTAATGTGTCTTCAGACCTCATTTGACCCTTTTTCTCCGTACTCTGTACCTCTTTTCTTTAGGGTTTAGGTGGGATTTTTCTAAGGTTCTTTTTTAAAAAAATATTTAGTTTTTAGTTGTAGTTGGACACGATACCTTTATTTCACTTATTTATTTTTATGTAGTGCCGAGGATCGAAACCCGGGTCCTGCACTTGCGAAGACGAGTGCTCTACCGCTGAGCCACAACCCTAGCCCTCTAAGGTTCCTCTTGCTATACTAATTCAGGGTTGGATATAGCATAGACCTCAGTGTGGCCTTGGATATTTGAAAGCTTCTACCTACCCTTGATTCTAACAAGGCAGCATTAGTATTTTCATGACACAAAGGGTTTTCAGCCTATGGTTTGAGTCATGTTTATCACACTTAGTATCTTTCATTAAGTAATAGTATACTGTCTTGTTCAACTTCCTAAAAGGAGTTGCTTTATCTTTGTAAAGGCAATACTCTAATTATTTTTTCTTCTGAATGTGAAATATTACATCTCTCTTGCCTCTCTGAATATGTCACCTTAATTTATGAGAAATCATGGAAGACTCCCTTTGCTCTTCCTTTGCCACAAAATATGTATATTTGGTGTAATCAAATTGTATACTTTGCCTTACAAAGTATTTTTTTTTTCTTGAATCTGCCCCCAAAATACTAAAGTCTATTTGTGTGTTCATGTTTTACCACATTTGTAACCATGCCACTTTCTATAACAGAAGCAAATTAATTGGTATGGAGACCCTTTTGCCCCATTGAGGTTAAACCAGTTATACCATTCCCTGGGATCATGTCTTTTGAGAATCCAGTGTTCAGTTGAAACAGCGGAATCACATCTGTATTTATTTTAATTCTTCCATTCCTACCTGGTACCTCAGTTCTAAAATTATTTTCTTATATCCTTGGTGTTACTTTCCTCTCTTTTCAACCAAATTAAGTTACAGCAAAGCCCATTGGACGGAGCACAGGGAAGTTCTTCTACTCTCTAAAGAAGTCTTAGTTTCTCTGGATTATCTTCATTGTAAATTGCACTCATAGCTAGTTGATCTAACCAGTTTTGATTTTTCTAATTAAGCTTTGTAGCATATTGTTTTGTGACATGATGTCATGAAGTCTTTGGTTTCCTGCTAATGTGTGGTCAGAAATCTGGCCTATGAATGTAGGTAGTTGTACCTGAGCTTTAGCTTTTCATACTTTGCCAGGCATTCTTTCAGGGCAGCATTTGAGACTTTGAGATGGCATACCATTCCTAAGGCCAGGAAATCTTTCATCAATCTTGATCATTTATCTGCCTCAGGGGCCTGCCCTCTAACGTTTCCATATTCTATCAAAACACACCACAAATCCTCATATTTCAGTCTGCTTTTTTTTTTTTTTTGTGCCACTTTGACCAAAAGACCTGATAAGAGCAATTAGGGGAGGAAAAGTTTCCTTGGGGGCTCATAATTTCAGAGATCTCAAGTCTATATATGATGACTCCATTCCTTAGGGCATGAGGAGAGGCAGTACATTATAGTAGAAGAGGGAGGTGGGGAAAGCACCTCAGGACATGACACTAGGAAGGGGATGGAGGGAAAGAGAGAGGAGAAGACAGGAGAGGAGAGGAGAAAGAGGAAGAGAAAGTGGTGGTAGTGAGGAGAGAGAGACAGAGAGAGAGAGAGAGAGAGAGAGAGAGAAACTCTGCTCAACAAAGACACAATATAAATCCCAAAGACATGCCCACAGTGACCCATCTTCTCCAGCCACACCCTACTTGCCTAGTTTACCACCCAGTTAATACCTATTTGCAGATTAATGCACTGATTTTATTCTTAATCATTTCACCTGGAAACCCTCTTGCATTATTTCACACAGGAGCTTTTGGTGAACACCTCACATCTAAACCATAACACCTCCTCTCCATTTACTGAGAAGTTTTATGGCTTCCAGCAGCACTGGCTGAAGGGGTCCCAGACTAGGCTAATAACCAGCATTAGATTTCTATTCTCTTACAAATCCTGTTTTAAATGGTGAAACTGAAGGGATTTTAATCACTCCAAGTATATTGCCAAAGGTCTTTCTTTATTTTCTAGAAAAGAATTTAAATTACCCCAAATAATTATGTGTCCATAAGGCTGAAGTGAATATCAGTTTCTTAGCTGCTGGTCTATAGAGGAGTTTCGAAGTCTCACCCTCATCTCATCTTAATGCTCTGTAAGCCTATCTTTCCAGACTGAGTGTCTCATCCCAAATTGAGTGATCTACCATTTGCTCTCGGAGGAATTGCCATAGGTATTTACCTGATTATGAGACAAAATCCAGCACCACCATGAATTGGGTCCTAACTCCTAAACACCATGTATTCTAAGACAATCATAGGAAGAATGTAAATACGACTGGTGACTCAGTCCCAGATGATTATGTAAATTACATTGCAACTGGACCCTGTTAACTTAGCTCAGAGAATTAATTTTTTTTTTCAAAAAAAATCATAATCTAATGTTTAAGGCAAAATTGAACAGTGTTTACCATGTCTGTTTTTTTAGTTGAAAAAAGGAGAGTAGGGGGAATTCTTTAGTCATAAAAATATTATTTGGCTCTGTACCATTAAGTTGAAAAAAGCAAAGATTTTTTTTTAAATATTGAAAGAGAATCCAAGAGAAAGGAAAAGACAGAGAGATAAAAAGAGTAATGCCCAAGAAGAGAGATCACTGAGGCCTAGAGTTATTCTTGACTTTCAGATTGTCATAAAGATATTTGTTAATCTGTATGTACTAGAGTTGAAATTTCAATAACCAAATGATCAGTATTTTTAGAATAAAGATCATCCTGTAGAGAAATTAACTGGAAAACATTTTAGAATCTGTTCATGTCAATGGATTTGATATGTGTATTTAAAATATTCTAATCACACACTGATGAAATAAACACCATTGTGTTCATTTCAAGTAATAATAAGACACTACCATCCTTTTTGCCTCAGACTGTGCAGCTTTAGATCTCTAATTCTAATGTATATTTATATTCATCCTCTTCACTCTCACATCATTCCTGGTGCATTATCATAACTTCCAAATTGGTTTTCCTGTCCTGATTCTCTCGTATCCTATACTAGATTAATGATGTGAAGTACTCTCTTTATCAGATTACTTCCCTTTCTCAATACTTTTCAACCATGGCCCATATCCTTTTTAACCCAAGATCCCAGTCAAAACAGTGCAGTCTCTCTAACCTAATATATCCATCCCTAATGGGAAGTTATCTTCCAGTCAGTCTTACTCTTCCTCAAGCATACATTGTATCATCTTATCTTGTTTTCTATACCTAAAATTTTCACTAACCTGCCACTATCAGAATGTCGGGCATTATTTGTCAACTTTCTACTCAACCACCACTTTATCCCTTCTCTGTATAACTAACTATACCCACAAGATGTGGTTCTTCCTTCCTCCTTCCCTGTCTTCCTCTATATTCTAGTAATAATTATTTAATTCATTTTGATTGCTTTTGATTACTATTGTATATACATATTAGTAGTCCCTTGTATATTGATTGACACATTGTGTTACTTTTATCAGTTTTTACTCAAGCCATGATGTATTTTGAGCTTCCAGTTAACAGGGCATTTTTTGAAAATTTTTGCTACTATGTCTTTTACTCCATCCTTACACACACACACACACATACACACACACACACACACATCTCCTGCCCTTTTCCTCCTCATCTGCATCTTTCAATCCATCTCTCCCTCTCTCTCCCCTTTCTTCCCACTCTTCTCTCTCTTCCTCCATATATACAACCTCTCATACACAGAGCTACCATACTAGCATTGCTCCTTGTGTGCAGTGAAGTTTTATGATTCTTGAAATGAAATCACATGACACCTTAATAATTTAATGAAGTTCCCACCATCATTAGCAAGGACTGTAGTTGTTTTATACTGGAGGGATTGGTATTTAATTTTATTCTTTTACTTAAAAAAACCCTACAAATTCCTTGAACTTGAAACACTTTTAAATTCTAGCCACCTGGTAATCTAGCTATTTAATAATTTTCATTTCATGAAGCAGCAGTTATACAGTATTTTCATTAAGATTAGAAACATTTTCTCAGATAATATATGAGAATAGTGAGAATTGAAAGTACATAATCTTCACCAGTTTGCTTTGAACTCAGTATTTTAAGTGTCAGATACTGAAGTGTGCTATATTTTTTTATATTGGTCAACTCCCAAGAGTTGAATAAATATTTGCTCAAATATCTAATCCACAATAATGAAATATAAATGAATTAACTTTATCCTTAATGAGTCTGGTGGACATTTATTCTAATCCACTAACATAGCTTGTTTAGTTAATTTGTACTCCATCCCTCTCTTCCTCTAACTCCTACCCATATACATAGATCTTACCCAATGAATCTATGACCAAAAAAAAATATATATATATATATATGGGATAATTGGTAGGAATAACATCCATAATCCATTTGTGGTAAGAGAGCTGTTTAACTCTCCATAAGCTAACAATATAAAAAAGTTGCCTCAACATTACTTTTCTTCCCTGTTTTTACATTATTTCTCTAACCTCTCACCCTTACTTTCCCTCTACTGTCATAATGTATTCCTATGGGGGATAATCTCTTCTCATGCTTTTGTCCCTTAAAACTTCTTTTTAGTCCATAAACACAAATAGGACACATTTCACCCCTTACTAGCAGCACAATCCATTTTACCTAGAAAAACCCATTTTATGGCTTTATCTGAAAACCAACATTTCTCAAATATTCACACACTTCCCTCAAAGCCTTAATGACATTGCTTTTTCTCTGACTGCTATATATCAGTAGCTAATTCCAAACTCTTTCTTCAGTCTCACTTACACCATTACTCTGTGTGAGAGGGAGACATACCCTAAAAACTAGGTTCCTTGACATTTCTCAAATACATGCCCTGGGCTTTCTTGCCTCTTGACTTTACTAACCCTATTCTTCTCCCTAGAAAACCCTTTGCCCCACTCTTTTCAACTAGAAACCTCCATCTTTTTATGTATGAGTACTGACTTCGTAGAGTCTATAATCATTGAGAAAATGATGGTAAATTTTGTAGGTGTTCTTAAATACATTTTTTTTAAAGGAGAAGTTACATATTTTTTTAACACTTTCTCAGAAGGAGGCCAAAAGCCCCCTTCCCCACTAAAACTTAGAGAACGTTGTTTTCATTTTCATTTACCTTTATAAATTACACTTTTATTTTTGTTATATATAGCTTTGTTTTCATAGTTGTGCATTTATTCATATATATGACTACCTAACCTATCTCTCTCACTACATCATAATATCCTATACATTATGAGACTTTTTTTTATCCTGGTCCCCTGTACACTATTTTATATATGTTAGGTACATAATCACTTATAAATAGATCTCGTCCTTTAAAAAAGTAGTCAAAGCTATATGATCCTTTCATGAGATTAAATTTCTCTTCAACTTTAAAAAAATGAATATGATAAATACGTTGTTTTTTTTTTTTTGTGTGTGTGTGTGTGTGTGTGTTTGTGTGCCTTTCTCAGAAATTCTTACCAGGTAGAGGTGAAAAAATATTCTGATTGTTCAAAGGGACAAAAAAGAACCAAAAGTCTGAAGGTCCAAGGCATTCTAGAAAGTCAGTCCACTGCTGGGGAATCCAATTTGACCCATGTCTCTATACTCCTTAACAGCCTCCCTCAAAACTCTTTAAAAACTGTCCAGAAGTGCTGAGGATATAGTCCAGTGGAAGGCCCTGGGTTTAATCCCAAGTATGTAAATGAGTAAATACATATAAGACAAAAATGAAAACTGGCCAGAAATGAGAGGATCATTTCCTAACAACCACACCTTCCAGGGAATCAAATAGAAATCTGGGACCATCACAGTACCAACTTTAAAATACAAGCAGACCTCTAAGAAAAAGATGTGTTCAGATCTTCTAAGATAAGAAAGTGATGGTTTATCCAACTTAAACTTGCTGCTTTACAAACCCAGATCATGAACATCTTCCTGAGTGTTGTTCAGCTATTATAGTTCCGATAATTTTTACTTTCATTTAAACCTATAAGTCACAGGCTACAGATCATTGTATTTTTATTTATTAGACTGAAATCTTATCTCAAAATTTCCACACTCAAACTTTAAAGAAAATGTAGGCATTTTAGCAAATTGCAGTTTGATTCAGTTCTTCTTAGAAGTGATTTCTAGTCACACGAATCTTTTCAGATGTTTTTAAAGCAAGAGCACTTATTGATTGCTGCTAAGAGATGTCATGTCAAAGTTCTTTAGTTTTACACTTTAAGATTTTGGCAAAGTGTTTATTAACTCATTTCAGTTGCATTGCTCTAAAGTGCATCTTTTTTCACTTATGCAATATCACTTTCTTCTGTTTATTTTTCAAGTATAATGATAAACTATATTATTTTCTTATCTGGCAGAGAGAATGTTTTAGAACCAGTCTATATAGTTTTGTGATCTCAAAAAGAAAAGTTAATAGAATAAATTGTATTATATAGTTTTATGAATTAATTTAATATTCATTTTAAGAATATTTTCTATAAATTCTTATAATATTCTGCTCCATATTACATTTTAGTATAGGGAAGAACTCGCAATGTGGGAAAGTAATATAAAATAAAATTAAAGCTATTAATTCCCAAGTTGTTTATAAGAAAATTAGATTTCATGTTGATATAATTGATACTGAATGTTCTATCTATAATGTGTTGTATGATAAAGAAAATGGAAACTTGGTAAAAAAATTTAAAAAAAAGACTGTTATAGATAACAGTTATCTTCTATCATTTTTCTTTGGGAGGGGCAGTATGTTAAAATTTTAAGACATTATTAATTTCCATAGCCAAAGTAAAGTGTCAGAAAGTTAACTATATATTAAAGCATTAAATATTTTTATAACTGCTTATACTAAATTGATGATGTGATCAGATTTTCAAAAGTAATAATATATATTTTCTCTTAAATTGCATAATGCAATTTTAAAACATAAATGCAATGCTAATATTGATAGTATAACCCAAAAACCACAGAGCATTTCAAAACTGTTTATTAACAGAATGTGCAATAATAATACTAGGAGCTGAAAGATAAGCTACCATTAAATATGAGGTTATCATGAGTATGTGATATTTATCATTGGCCCTGCTACTTAGTAAAATTACGAATTGAGTAAGATTTTATTGTTGTTCATAATATGCTAAGATTACATGGAATAAAATTTTCTGTAGTTGCCCCTTTTGTTTGTTGGCTCTGAATTATTTTCTCTTCTACATTCCATTTCTGCTGTCATTTCTAATATTTCTGCCTTACTACCACATCCTAAAATATAACATAGGGGCCACAGTTACATATGAATATTCATTCATATGTATGACCCTTTACTTTCAAATTTTAATACAAGACTAAAAGAGGGATATATGGATTTCATAGCTTTCAAACATCAAGTAAGGATTTTTTTGTACATTTGCATTAAAATGCTAATGCATATTAAGTTCAGAATCTATTGCATGATTTTTCTTTCATGACAGAATAGAACAAATATTAAATACTCTTTGGGCGGGAGACTATTTAGAGAGTGGTTACTATCCCACATCTTGAACTTTGAGTCAAGAATGTTTTCTCATAGCTAGAAAAATCCACCGGGGTTCCTACTCCTCAGGTCTCCATACTGATTATAATTACACAGTGTTCAAAAAGATTTACTTTTGTGATAGGGCTTATTATTAATGTGCCTATTTTTATTTTATTCTCTGGGTGTGGGGGGAAGAAAAGGGGAAAACACATTTAGTGATAGCTATTCATTAGCCACCATTGAAGAAGGGATTAAACTTTAAAAGAATCTATCAAAAATCTCTGGTCAGCCTTTTATTACTATCTTGTCTTGAGCCCTTTTTTTAATGACATCTATTATCAGATTGAAATGGCGATTGAGATTGCAAAAGTCTGATGGTCTGTCCACTCACAGAAGCTCTCTTCTCAACAGCCATGTAAGTTGCCTCTTCTTCTTGTAAACTAATCTCTTGCTTGTTCTGCATGTGTTGCTTGCTTCTAAATGCTTGTTTTGTTTATTTACTTATTTTGCTTCTTAACCTTCCTTTCTCAGCCCTTTATGATCCTTGAACTATTAAATGGCTATTTTGTACAGTGGAATATCTCAACAAAAGTAGAGACCATGGTGGACAGCTTTATTAGATTTTTCTACTGTTTGGGTGCAGATACAGTACTTTCAAGTTAACAACAAGCTGTCATTTATTTGTGAAAATCAATGAATAGTTATTTTTAAATGTTTAAAGTTTTCTAGTTTGATATTTATTTAGTATGAAGCAAATACTTGCAATCTAGATCTCTGTCAGAGATATAGAAACAGCCAAGTCTGCTTGTGTGACTAATAAAGTCTTTAGTGGATAAAAAATTATTAATGACAAATCCAGTGGTTATCTATTTGAAAATGATTTATTTACCAGTAAGACTAACTATGGTGGATAGAATACAGCTGCATAGATAGACTCAGGTCCTAAAAATTAAAGAAAAGTGAAAATGGGCCAAAAGAAAAAGTAGGGTTTTGGGTAAGCCATAAAGTTGCTAATAATAATAAAGACAATAATAATCATAAACTGCTAATAATAATGAAACAGAATTACCATTACTATTCTTGAAAAATCTTCACCATTATCAGATTCAGCATCATTATGATACTGGTAAGTGTTAAGAAGAATGATGAGAATTTTGTGAAATGATAAATATTTTCATCAGTTGTTGAAGCTGGAAACCATTTGAAAATGCTGATTAAAAAATTACTTTGTTAAAGGTGATTTCTGAATACATCAAAAAAGTGAATAGAACTGTGATTTAAATCTATTTTCAATAAATCTGTTAAATTAATGTTAGTGACATTTTAGTAAGAATTACAGTTTGTCTTTCTAATTGATGATGTGTTCTTAAATTTAGGGATGAAATTATTATGATTTCTTAATTCTTCTGTTGCTGTGATTGAAAAGTTTAAAATCTGGATCACCTACATGAAGTAATATTTTTTCAATAAACCTAAAACCTTTGGTTCACAGAAAATATTTTCGTTATGCTTTTTAAGTATTTGAACTTTGAAACATGTAAATTTTAAATTCCCAAAATAACACTACCTCCTTATGTTCTAACACATTTGTTTTTAGATGGGTATTTTGTCTGGTTTCTTCTTCAAGGGAAAGTTTCCTGGCAAACAAAAACAAGTTAGCCAACTTGGAAGATGCCTGTAATATTGATGAAAATTATACTTACAAATTTAAAATTCTAGCATATATTTTGGTGTTTCTGAAATAGTTTAAAAAGTATTATTTTCCCCTTTCTCTAAATTTGTGCTCTTTTATGTATTTTATAAATATATCCCTGCTATAGTATGATGAGTGTGTAGTTGTGTTAAAGGCTAATTTACTATATTCTTGTAGGCTGTGCATGTGAGGGGAGGGATGATAACCAACTGGTATTTGTCTTTAGAAAATGGCAAGTGAAATGAAACTGTTTCTTTGAGTCAGAAATGTTCCAAGAACATTAGAAAAAATAACAAAAACCCTGAGGTTTCCAGTTGTTCCTTTTTCAACTTTTAGACATCTAGTTGTGTTGTGCTTATTTAATATTCAATTGATGTTTCGCTTTTATTAGAAACATAGTATATTAAAATATATGATGTGCTTAATTTTAACTCTAAAGTTTAATTACCTAACTCAATTAGTATTTTAATGAACAATAATATAGGTATAAAGATATGTTTTTGTTTATTTTTTAATTTGTTTGAGACTTTTCAAATATATTGTAGTTTTCAAAAATTATTTTTATCTTGTTGAATCTGTGAACTAATAGTTTGTGTTAATAAGTGTGAATTAAGCCATATAAACAGTAGACAACTATTTATTAATCGATGGCATCATATTTTTTTATTATATAGTATGGCAAATCTTCCATACTTTAACTGCCCAAGGCATTTCAATATTTAGAAAGGAACCAGCACAAGTGTCACTAATGTAGTGATAATCTTTGTCTAGGTAGCCTGATTCATTTGTATCACACCTCTGAAGTATAGTGAAGTTCATTCAAAACCACATTTATCATTAAGTCTTTAGAGATACAAATGATTTCTACAGATGGTTTGTTAACAGTAGAAACAGGATCAGTGCTTTTGTTAACCAATGCAGTTAGTTTCTCCCTGAACATAGAAAAAGATCCTGTTGTCTTTTTGTCCTTGGAAAGTTAACATGCTCCTGATTTTTATTAGATTTATCCAAACAGCTGGAGTAATCTGCATGCCTTCTAGTTAACCTTGGAAAGAATGTTTTAGATTCTGTGAGCTTTTTGGTGATTTTTCTGTTAAATAAAATTTTTTTCATTGGAAAATTATTTTAAAATATTGTTAATATGTTAAATGTCAAACTATGTTCTTTATTCTTCACTTATAGGATATAATATAGAATTATTTGAGGTTTGCGTGATTCTTTAAGGTAGACATGAGTTCAGCTTAACAATGATGAAGTCTTCAATTTCTCAGTTTCTAAAAAGTATTAATTTTATTAAGAAAAAATTTGTAGGAAATTATCACTAATATGTATCCCATATTTACTAGTATCTAAAGAAAAGTGTGAATCATGACTCTTGAACTGAGAAGTCTTCTCATTCTATTTTGGGATATGGAGTACAAAGGATTTCCTGTTTTTTTCTTTATACATTTGATTATTCACAGTAATTAGAAGACTCTTATTAGGAGCAAATTCAGTGGATCCTGATAGTTTGCTTTGCTTTTCACCTTTCTTTCCACACATTAGGAGAGGGGTGGGACATGAAATTTTATATCCCATTTTTAGCATATTCTTGAGTGTTTATACTGCTGATCTGTTTTTAATATTATACTATTATCACATTGATGAAAACACACATATAACCTACTCATTTTGTATACTAATGTGATGAGTACAGTTGTACTATGTGCAGTGACTTATTCTACTAACAATATTAACATGATGGCAGTTATTTCAGTACTGGTGTTTTATAGAATGTCAGTAAATGTTTGTTGGCAAGAGAAAGTTCTAAGGGACTAAGGATTTTGTATATTTTGTCTACCAAGACAGACTGTGCACCTAGACCAGTACTAGACATCATGAATGCTCATTAAATACTTGCCAAATGAATGAATACTATAAATAATAAAAGGCAGCAGACCTTATCTTACCTGTAGTGTTCTAGAATGACTGCTAGTCCTATGTTTATTTGGAGACTCATATGCATTGTTTTCTAAGTGTTCTTCAGTAAGCATATGTGTGAGCATTGTTGATAGAGGGTGGCCTCTTCTGATATACTAAAGAAAAATATGTGGTCACTCTATCATTTTTCTATGCGTAGTCTTTAGTTTAAATGTAGACAACTTTTTTTTTCTTTAAATAATCCAACCTTTAAAATGTTGCAGTTAATAGTGACATCATTTATCTCCTTATATTTTAGAATGGTTCTTTTTATTTGGCTTTATAGAATTCTCTTTGTACAATATCTATTTAAATATTTTTATTTCTAATTAATTTCTAATTTTTTGTATGTGAAAGTGCTACCAATAAAGGATATATAATTTGACTAAATAAAAATAGAATAACTCTTTAAATTGCAGACTAAAGTTTATTTTATACTCCAACTTATAATAAATATAAATTAGTATTTAATAGAAATATTGCATCCAATTTAGGATAGATTATAAATTTGAAGTCACAAATATTCATTGTTTCTAACTTTCACATTATGTTCTGAGATATATATTTAAAAAATTTCATTTAAAGCATATTAAAAGCTGCCTTTATTTTATGTATTTTTCACATTCTATCAAATAATTATTTCATAAGTTTGATGAGTTTAGCTACCAAAACATTCAGTTCAAAGCAAAACATTGTTTTTTACTTATTATCTCTTGACTTTGCTGTATTATAAATATAAATTGTTATGGAAATAAGTCCTTTCTGATGCATTTCATCATTGAATTGAACTTAAAGTAAATCCTAATGGATAATCTGGGATAAAAAGTCCATTTGGAATAAAATGCCAAATGTTACATTTAGATGTTAAATAGGTAATGCAATATTTATTTATTTTTATTTGTCAAACAGTATTTCCCTTTAGGATAAATAGGAACTGTTCATCTTCTTTAGGATGCCCTGATCAATATAAATTAATGCAAGGGCTGAAAGATCCCATTTTCTTGGTTTCTACCCTAAAACAAGTATATTTTAGTTCATTAGTAGAATAATCAGATTTTAAAGATAAAGTTTAAAAGTTTCCATATTTTATGGGCTTTTAACATCATAAATGTAAGCATTTGCAAGTCATTTTACAAAAGAGTAAAAGAAATGGTAACCATTTAGTTCTAAATTACTAAATGTTTAAGAGCACTGAATTCTAAGGTCCAAATGCATTGTGTTAAAGAGAAAACTACAGGAACAATGTATCATATAAAAGGCATTAACTTCCCACGGGTAGCATGTGGAGCACATGCCTTCAGGTTAAATTTAAATTTACACAAAAACTTGACTGCTAAGTTTCTCCAATAATAAGAATTATTGGGATAATTATTAGATATATAAAATTATTGGGATGCCTTCTAATACTATATTTTATACTCAAGGTTTGTTATTTAATTTCATCACTCTTTCAAAACCTGAAAGTTAATTACTGGTATATAGAATTGAGATTATAATCCCCAACTATATCTCAAAGTCTTATCTGTTAAATTCCAAATCAGTTTCTGTGTACACAATGAGTTTCTAAGAGATTACTCCTCTCCCAGCAGCTGGAAGAGTGGTTGGCAGGATTTCTAGCTGGAACCCACAGGGCGGCAGAAGAACCTCCTCGATCCTTGCAGAGTGTTTATCTCCACTTGCCCTCTTTCTGCTTCTTCAAAGTGCTCTCTAGGTTTCTGGCAAGGAATGTAATTCTTCCATTTGAAAAAATGGATTAGGAAAAAAATGTAGTTTTGCTACTATTAGAGTTATAGTCATCAAAATACCTATTCACATGAAACTTTTTATACCAGCTAGTCTAGATTATCATAGATAAATCAAACTCAGATTTTGAAAACTTGTTTAGGAAAAGAACTTTTAAGAATATAAGGTATGTAAGAACAATCAGTTTACAGAATACCCCAGATATTTTGACTTGCTTCAACATTTCAGAATGCTGCATAGCCAATCCAATGAATGCTTCATTTCTCTGAGTCATTCATTTGAGATATGAATAATATAATTTAGGCTTCTAAGTAGTTTATGCCAACTTTTGCTATAATTATCTCACTGTCTCTGTGAGAAGTTTTATTTGATTAATATTGGTCTGATTAACTCAGATATTCACACACACAGAGAAACCAAACATTGAACTCAAAATTTTCTATATTGAACTTTAATGTTTGCACTAGTTTCTTCTTTTATAGAAAGCAATTTATGGGGCCGGTGTTGTGGCTCAGTAGTAGAGAGCTTGCCTAGCATGCGTGAGGCACTGGGTTCGATTCCTGGCACCACATAAAAATAAAAACAAATAAAATAAAGGTATTGTGTCCATCTACAACTAAAAGGAAAAAAGCAGTTTATGGAAATACTCTTCAAATATTTTATTATTCACTTATTCATTTTGTTTTTTTCAATTTCATAAAAATTTTTATCTGCAAAATAATTCTGATGATGATTATGAGAAATTAATAAGATCTGATTCAGATATTTGTCTTTGTTTTTAAGTAATTAAATGTTACAAGAAGACTAGTATACAATTAAGACAGTTTGAAACATTTTTATTTGTATTTAAGAAAATAATTTGTTACTTTATATCAAATTAAAATTATTTGCATTAGATCTATTTTTATAAATCTAAGTTATTTTACAACTTGGTTATAAAAAGTATATTCATATTGTAAAATTAACTATTCTGTTTCTGAAAAAAACTCTCAAACTAAGATTGGTTACATATTTGTCATCTATCTGTTCATTAGCAAGGAAAAGAATTCTGATTTCTTAACTCTTTCCTAATCATACTGTTGTGTCTTTGACAACATGATTACATTTTTACATTTTTAACTTACATAGATTGTGTATCACATGCTTTTGGATGTGGGAACTTGGTTAGTTTAGTCAAAAAATATTGCTATTTTTAAAAAAGTATTTGCATGTTTTAATATGTTAAGAGTACTAACAGAAAGCAGTCACCTTGCTCTATGGAGTATATGGATACAAAATTAGACCACTTTTAGGCAATATTGTTCAGTAGGGCTGCTCTAGGACCAACATGCTTTCAAGTCCTAATCATTTTAATGAAGCATGTGGATGAAATAGATGAGTCAGGTTTGTATTACTTCATTTTTTGTAGTCTCCCTCAGTTGGGTTCATAATTAACAAACTCTTAAAAACAAAAAACAAAACAACAACAACAAAAACAAACAAACAAAAAACCAAGAGGCATGCTAGCCCACTGTTATAGACAGAATTCTGGTTCAAGCCTTAATAACTTTAATCTTCTAATCAGGTTACCTCAGGTCTTTTACACTAAATGAATATGTATAGTGAACCTATTTTATATGTTGTTTAGAATACTCAAAAATCATGTTTAAATGACCCTGGAAAATTTGTTGATGTTATGGTTATAGATGATTCATATGAAAAGAATTCTTTTTAACTTGGAATATTTTTCTGTCCGTACAAACATGAAAATTTATCTTGTATAATCTTTTCAGAGTTTTACATTGGAGGGTTGTATACATTACAGAACTAATACATATGTTTAAGTGTACATATTCATATGCATATGTGTTCCATAGAGAACTGGAAGTCTTTCTGAATAGAATACAAATTTTATTTTTTAAAGTGATCTGCTCTGTAAGCTCAGTAGCTACATTTTCTAAGCCAACAGTTAATATGGGTTTAATGACTTACATTTGATTACATAAGTGCAATATTTGCAATTAACATGATTCTGAAAAATTCAATTAATTGTCATGGTTAAAAGCAATACTGAACATATTTTAAATAATTTTTTCTTAAAAGTCTGAAAGTTCAAGTTCTCATTTTAACCACAGATCTTAAAATATGTAAGCAAAATGGAGAAAAGTGCTTTAACTTATTTAAATGTCCATTTCATCATTTATAACATTTGACTCTAAATTTCTACAGAAGAAGTGAAATTAAATTCATCTTTTTATCAGTGGATGCCTACCACATTGTTTGGGTTGTCACTGGCGATAAATAAAATGAATTATTTTATTTCCATAATTTTAATTTAAATGATATTTCATTTTAAATATTAATTGTTTATTTTACCTCTTATATATGTCATGGAAATTTTTTTGAGACAAGTAATATGAAATATTTGCTGCTTTTGTGGAACTGTTGTTCTAGTGTATTTAGGAAACTTGAGTTTGAAACCGTGCTCAAGCATCAAGAAAATGTATGACTTTAAGAAAAATTCTTGAAGTCTATTTTACTTCTTCTTTTGTAAGAAAGTAAATAAACAAATGAAAAATTTAATTTTGCTGAAGTTGAAATGTTACTGGATAAAATTTTCTAAAAATTCTATATTCTAAATTCTGTACTTTAAAGGTATTTTTCAAAAAATACAGGATAATGCAACTTTATAATGTGAACTATAGGTTGAAAATATTGCTTTACTACATGTCATTGTCATGTGCCTTCTAAAATTATGAAAAAACACATTGAGATAGAAATACTCATAATTATAAAACCAATTTTTTTCATTTTATATAAGTTCTTTGCCAATGTCTCATGAGTTTCTTTCCCTTTTGGGAAAGAATGAGTGAATTTTGTCCTTTCTGTTTTCAGAATTCATCCCATTATACAATGTTATTATTTTATTATCTAGAGGTACCTTGAGATAAGTAAATTATAATTCTCTAAAAGTGAATAGACTCTTTTTTTTTAGAGAGAGAGAGAGAGAGAGAGAATTTTTTAATATTTATTTTTCAGTTCTCGGCGGACACAACATCTTTGTTTGTATGTGGTGCTGAGGATCGAACCCGGGCCGCACGCATGCCAGGCGAGCGCGCTACCGCTTGAGCCACATCCCCAGTCCGTGAATAGACTCTTGATATAAAACCTCATACAAAGCAGTTTGCTGTTCATGTATTATAACAAACCAACATGAAAGACACATTAGGTACCATGCTAGCAGACTTAGTAATGTGTTTTTTTCTATAACAATTAGAAATTTTATTTATGACTGATTAACTAGATTGTTTGAATTTTCTGAAGAAATATTTGTCTTCAGAATTACAAGTAATACAGGGAAAACTAGTATGTCTCTATATATGCTTGACTCTGTGAAGAAAAGGATATTGTCTAAGATGAAAAATGATGTTCAGGTATTTACACTGTTTCTGGAGGTTTTTAAAGCCGGATCTCTTCAGTCTCTGAATTTTAGCAGTTTACTCTTAGATTTAATGAAGAACTTTCAAGTATTTTTGCATATTGTGTTTGCAGTGGACTGGAGAAATTTTACAAACTGTATGACTTCTCTGTTTGCTGTGTCTTATTTCTACTAGCTCCAGTGGCTGTTGGACAATTATGAGACAGCAGAAGGAGTGAACCTTCCCAGAAGCACTCTGTATAACCACTACCTTCGACACTGTCAAGAACACAAACTGGACCCTGTCAATGCTGCCTCTTTTGGAAAACTAATAAGGTCAATTTTTATGGGGCTGCGAACCAGGAGATTGGGCACTAGGTTAGTACTGAAAAATAAAGTCATAAACTTACTTCCCCTTTTCAAATTACAGCAGTTTTGTGAATTGTTTGAGAAAAAGTACTTGATTACAGGAATACATAAGGGAAAAATATAGATTAAGAAAAGGAAAGTCACTGAATACTACCAAGCCAGAATGATATGCTGTCCTAAACACTGAGTGAGCAAAGCTTTGAGAACATTTGATTTTCAGCCTACATAGAAATTAACTGACTCAGGAGGGTGAGGTAGGAGGATCACCAATCAAAGCCAGCCTCAGCAATTTAGAGAGGCCCTAAGCAACTTAGCAAGACCCTATCTCAAAATAAAAATTAAATGGGCTGAGAATGTAGCTCAGTGATTAAGTGCCCCTGGGTTCCATCCCTGGTACCAAAAGAAAAAAAGAAAAACATTAACTGTTAATGCAAGGCTTGCACATGATATTTTAAAAATCAATATGTGTCACTTATTTTTTTAAAAACACTGAAGGTTTAGTGTTTGACATTGTAAATAGGAGACTATCTCCTGATTTTTACAAAATTATATTTAATTATCTTTATAATAACCTTATTTGAGTAGAGAAAAAATTAAAGCTGGGTTTCACTTCATTTCATGAAGCTAGGAGCAATTAAAAGTCATTTGGTAAATTTGCAAAATATAGGCATTTGAAGTCCTCTGTGATGACATAGATCATATTTTACCTCTTATTTGCCTTTTATTTATTTGTGTTTTCTGCTCTTAATCATGAAATTATCATGTGTAGAAGTTAGAACATGGTATAGTTCAATTGTATAGAAGCCAATAATGTAAAGAAGCACTTTTCAGTTTCTGTTTTCCTTCATTTGAAAATTAATGACTATTTTTACTAATCAAAGATGATGAAAAGAATACTTAGAACTGTGGAGTTTGTTTTTGTCTTTCCATAATTTCTACATAATGGAAACAAATATTTTATATATTTAGGCAGAAATATTTGGGTGTTTTTGACTTTTTAAACTTACAGAAATTATATAAAAATATTCAACATAGAGATGCTACACTGTATAACTTTAGGTGATGTACCTTTAAATACTTATAAATAATAACCTCAGAGTTTTTTTTTTTTTTTTTTTTTTTTGGTAAAGAATTTACCAAAATAAAGAGTTTAGTAAAATAAAAAGTACCTTAGTAATTAACTTCATTATATATTAATTCCAAAGCGGGTCTTATGACCTATTTTCATGGGAAGGTCATCTAGTTTTTATGTTCCACTTCACGGAGAATTCATTCTACTTTCTATGGCCTGTTTCTGCCGTTTTCTCCTGCCAAGGTACATATTTTGGGATAGTATGTCTTGAACCCTGGCACTTTGTCGGTTTTATAAGATTTATAGGTCTGTATGCATTAGAATTCTGAATTATTCCATGATGTTGTTTTTTTTTAATGTATTTTTTATTAGTTCTAATCAGTTATGCATGACAGCAGAAAGGTCTTTGATTCATTGTACACAACTTTTAAGTAATAGTATGGCTTTTAGATTGCTGGAGGTTCAGTTCTCGCATAAATATATTTTCTTCTATCTATACTTCAAAATAGTAGTATATTTTAAACTACAGAACATGATTATCTCTTCAGACTAAAGGAACCAGTTTTCATTCCCTTGAAAAAAGCTTTTTGTTTCTTTAGTATTTTTTTAAAACCAAAATGAGGAAAATCATCATTTGGGGACCTAACCCTCTATTTCTGAATTGATAGCTCAGTAGTTACATATACTGTGCCAATATTTTGAAACTCTGGGCTTTATTCAACATTCTAATAGCTGTATTGTTGTGCTGCTTTTGTTACTGAAAAGGATTTCAATGGGTCCTATTTTGAGGCTCCATTCAAACCTTGAAACATCTTTAATAATAGAAAGGGATAAAATTGGGGTTGTTTGGGTTTGTGAATGAGTAGAATCCATGTTCTCTAAGTACATTTTACAATATTTCAGCTTTTACTTCTAATGTTCCCCCAATCCCCAACAATTATGTCTCCTGTTCCTTTTAAAATTGTGTTGTGTGTTTGCAATTGAGTTAGAATGCAAAGCCTAGAAGAATGAGGAGAAAATAAATACTATGCAAGAGTATGGGCTTAAACAAATGAGGTGTTATAAAGAGAGAGAATTATAATGTAGGAAAATTGACAGTATTAGTGGTAGGGTAAAGTCCCAAAGATTCACTCTACTATGGCATTTACTTTCTACTCCTAATCCAAGAAGTAAATCAATATAAATCATGAGGCAAACTAAATCAGCTATTTTTAAAAATTTTTTTTAGTTATACATGGGCACAATATCTTTATTTTGTTTATTTATTTTTATGTGGTGCTGAGGATCGAACCCAGGGTCTCACATGTGAGAGGTGAGTGCTCTACCTTTGAGCCACAACCCCAGCTCCAAAATCAGATATTTTTAAAAAGGAAAAAAAAGGTGAACTTTATGCCAGGAATGTTATGTATCAGTAGTATTATCTGTTGAAATTATTAGAACCAGACCACATCTTTTCTCAAGTTTGGGGGTCTAAGTAAACAACAAATAAATGAAATCACTGTATTTTTAAATAAAGGTGAATAAAAGGTACTGTTTTTTAGATCCCTTCTCCAAATCAAATTTGAGCAAAACTGACTATGGATATACTTCACTCTCCAAACCCTTTCCAGTGAATAAAAAGAACTTCCACTCCCTCCCAACCCAAGCAAAATGATGATATGTAGAAAATTGAAAAAGAACTAGATACTTCAAGAGAAACATCATTTTACTTTTCAGTTTTTCCCCATGATTAATGCCTTTTACCCCTACCTATGCTACTTGCTTTCTACCCATACCTATACTATATCCTTACCTTATACTATCTGCTATCCTTCAGTTTGTATGAAAAACACTACAAATTGTGTTTGTGGTATTTCTTGTTTGTATTTTTAGCTCTGTCTTTGGACTTTGGAGAGCAAGATCTAATTTCTGCAAGTGATTAGACTTTGTAGGCATTAAATTTTCATTTTTATTTAGCTGAAAGAGTACATATATTCAAATGACTTTTTTTTAAATTAACAATATTATTTATGTAATATGATTTTAATGTCTTCAAATGTATAGTGTTCATATAATATATGTTAATCTTGGAAGTAAAATTCTACTCTATTTTTATAAAAACTATTTAATCCACATTCCTCTTGCATTTCTTTTTCTAAATGAAAGAAAAAATTGGAAAGAGCACTGATGTCTTGCTGTATATAGACTTGTGAAAAACTATTTTCTCTTTGCAAGAATTTACATATTTAAAATGTTATTTTTGCAAGAATTTGCAAATTCCATTCAGAGCAAAACTTGTCATTTCTAATAGCAAACATGGTCTTTCTCATGAACATGGGGAAATTGTGACATTTTTATTCCAGGTGGACATTTGCCATTTTCACAGAAAAATTTCCCCATGTCTGTTGTGATATATCTTATTCAGCCTACAAAACTGATATAAATTCACTAAAACAGAGACTAATAAAATGTGTTTCAAAATAAAAAATATCATCTTGTTTTAAGTTTAAAAATACTAATGTTTCACTACAACATCCTATAATAAATTTATCTTATTTCATCATTCCTATGATAAAGAGAAAAATGTTGAACTTGTCCAAGTCTGTAGAATTTTTCTTTGTTCTTAATTTGCCACTTACAAATTCATATTTAATGTACAGTCCTTTATCCTATTAATGAATTTTTGTTGGCCAAAACTGTTTTCCCACATTAAATTACATTTAAAATATTAATTTGAAAACAAAATACTTATCTTAGGGTCTTGAACTGATTGACTCAGAATCTTATTTTGATTCTTCAGATGTTCTCACTATAAAAACATAATAGGTATCAGGAAAAGATAAATAAAAAATATATAAGATTAGTATGCTGCTTTTACCTGATTTTTCAAAATGTGAAATTAAATGGACATTCCCTGTGGTTGATACTGGTTTGACTTTGTGTTTCCAATGTTGTTCTTTTATAAAGAGGAAACTCCAAGTACCATTACTATGGAATTCGTGTCAAGCCAGATTCTCCTCTTAATCGTCTGCAAGAAGATATGCAGTATATGGCTATGAGACAACAACCCATGCAACAGAAGCAAAGGTAGACTCTGGAGTTATCATTGATATGTCAAAGCTATATATTTCTAAGTTGCTTAGATCACTTTTTTCTGAACAGAACAAATACCTAAGTGCATATGAATGTGGCTGCTGTTGACAAACTTTCACCATAGATAACTTTTAAATGTTCTAGAATTTTAATGTTCCTGTTTTCCACATTTAAAGAAAATATTTATTCTTTCATCCTTTTGGCCCTTTTTAAGTTAAGTGTAACATCCAATCCTCCGAAACTATTCAGACAGGGAAGTGAAACATAAAACACAGAAGCACACCTAAGCATATAGCAGCAGGAGAACTTGTTTCATTATCATGAGCTTCTCACTTGCTGTTCTGCATATCATTCCTTTTGACTAAGTATGAAGTCTTGCAGAATGTTTGGGACTTTAACACTTTCTTTGAGTCCAACTTTTATTAATATAGAATTGCAGATATTGGAGTCATAAGAGATATGAAGCATTCATGAATGGATGACTGGATGGATAATAGGATAATATATCTTAGGAGTGAAAAATACCTCAATCTAGTCTGGTCCCATAGCCTTTTGACAATCAAAGCATTGGCAACCCTGCTTTACGGATGAATCCCAGAAATGATTTATTTGCACAAGCCCATAATTCCGTTTCTTAGCCAAAGACTTTCTAGTCAGTCCCATGTGCCTAATATCAAAATTTAGAAAAACAAAAACAAAAAAAACCTTCCTCCTTTTACCAGCATCACTCAGCCATACCTGTAATTATTATTTTTTATTTCAACCTAACATATTGTATTCAGTAGGAAAAAAGGGGGTCTCTGCTTAAATCCTAATCCATTAATCTAGTTGACTTGGCCAGTTCTCCACATCCATACTAGTTTAATAAGAAGCACTAACTCTAAGACACTGATAGAAAAAGAATGTATCACACAGTAGTCCTTCATCTATTTAATCAGCAAACATTGAATCTCTTTTGTGTGCTAGGCATTGCATGCAGAGGATAAGACATAGTTTCTACCTTAGGTTAAAACATTAAAAGTAGAGATGTATGGGAAAATCGGGAGGGGAAAAGGAATGCAGTCTGAGACATGTTAAAATATAACTTTGGTCAAGAAACTATAAACTACAAAGTAATTTTCAGGAAACTCTGGAGAGTGAGGATTGGGAAATTTCATAGAGAAGTGCTCTTCAGTACAGAGAGACCAAGAGGAGTCAGAAAAAAAAGGGAATATTCAGGCAGAAGGAACATGTAAACAAAGTCACCTAGGGATAATATCTATGATGTCTTTAGTAAATGGCCCATGATTTAGTGAGGTTGGTATTGCAAAAGGAACATTGAAGAGATGACAGAATAGCTTACTGGGAGATGCAGTTTAGAAAGCAGTTTGGATCATATATTAAGGGATATAGTTGTATATAAAGCTAATAAGTTTGTTTTTGTACAGAACATAGCTTTGAAGCTTTTTAAGGCTTTGAAGCAAAACAATTGAACTTTGATTTTTTCTAGAGTGATGACTTTTTGATTTGGGGCAAGACATATTTAATGGGAATAGACTGGAGGTAAGGATACTTGTTAAGTGGTTTTAAACACAGTGATAATTTCCAGTGTATGTATTCCAGCCTGCAGACTCAGTTCAAGATTTGCTTTATAAAGAGGTATCTCAAGAGTTTTAGATTTTTAATTCATAAATTCTCAATTTTGTTTTTAATAGTGGATTCATATTTTTTTAAATATAGCCAATGAAATATATTAAGAAGGAGTCCAAACAATTAACAGAATGAATCATAGAGTAGAACCTTATATAGTTGAAGATAGTGTTTGAATGAGTTATAATAAACTGTTACTTATTGTCTTGGATTATAATTTTTCTCCTATTTACTAGTAGCAGCGGCTACAGCTCTTACTTGCTGATGTGATCTCTACCCTCATGCATAGCAACATTACACATTGTGGCTATAGTGAAATAAAAAAAAAAAAAGAAAAAGCTTGATTCAAAAGTAACATACTCAAAATAATTATGAGCAAAACCTTGTTAAATTATACCTAAGAGAGCTAAAACCTACTTCTTCATATGATTTAGCTTTCATGAAAATGTAGGTTTTCATAGAACATTTTTTTATAAAAAGCCTAAAATACTCAAGTAGGAGCTACAGTTTCTAAGGTCTTCTATGAAACAGATTCCAGAGCTATCAAAGTTAAGGAGCTATGAAAACCTCTGCAACCTCCATAATTGCTTTTAGAAACAGATGCAATATGTATGTATTTAGGAAGTGATATAAAATTCTCAGTAATATTAATAAATTCTACCAACTTGAATTTCTTATCATATGCTTTCTTGTGAAATAAGAGTGTTAGGTACTGAACCCTCTTTTCATTCATTTGTGTTTTTGATGATGCAAGTTTTGTATTGTAGACGGTTGCTCTTGAAATTCTGTCTTGATAAATGATTGCATTAGCGTTGTCAATTGCACAGATTTCTTTATTGAGATGAGCAGGAAGCTTCAGTTGTCTCATTGAAGGAGACTCTTCACTGACAACCTGCGTAGGCCTCAACTGAACCCAGTTACTTCATTGTGTAGAAGTACTTGGATAGAAGAGAGTTTCTCTCCTTGCATCTGGATGTAAGGGTGAAGTTAAGCATATTTGTTTAAAATGATGGAAAAAGAACTTATTGTATCATTTGTTTTATGCCTTAAACAATTAAAAATTGATGATTCCAAAAGTGAAATGATTCTATTGAATGTATTACGATTTGTATAAGAAGAAACTTACACATGATGTTAAAATGCAAGTGATATGTGAAAGGTTTAAAATATTTTATAGCAGGTACTGGTATTTAATATGGCAGAATATTCAGATTGTTTAAATGCCTTCATGATTATTGAATATATCCATGTGGGCACATCTTCCATGTTATATAGTCACATGTTTCATGTGTTCTTATAATGAAAAAATTCAAGTATATTCAGTTATTATTTTGTTAATTAAATTCAGGTGTTTAATTTGTAAATTTTTCTAGTGGATTTGGTATTAAAGTACTTTTAGAGATGTAATTATTATTATTTTATATGGTTGTATATTATCTTTAGCTCCTTTATATGCAGAATCTTATTTGAAGATTAATAGGATCATAGAGGAAATTTCCACTTATCCGCAAATCATGGAACATAGCCATGAGTCTGGAAATAAATGGAAAGTGCTTCTGACTGAAAAGCAGATGTCACACAGAGTCTGTAGTTTCATGTACTTGAAAAGAAATATCCATCCTCAAACCATTTACTTAAAATAAAGGTACAGATTAAGGCCCACTTGATTCATAGGCAACCATGGAATACGACAGCTGGCAAAGGAAGTATAAGTGGACAGGGTCTTCTGCTTACTTTTGAGTTGTTCATTACAGTAGTTTGTTGATATTCAGTGGCGAACAAATGGACCCAGGCACTCCGGTAAGCCCTTAGAGTAAGATTCTAGAGAATACAATCTAGTCTGACACAATGTAAAAACTGCTTTGCAGATTGATGGCATTTTGGGTAATTAAGAAGAGGAAGAATGTATAATTTTAATAGCTTCTGTTGAAAACATCTCTTATAAAAATAATATTTGCATTTAAATGAGGTAATCTTAAGTTCTTAAAGAGATTCACTAATGGACTAATTTGCTTTCCCTAATTTAGACAACATTAATTTAGGTTATCAAAGAACAAAAATGAGATCAGTAATTTTCAGCTCTACAAACTAAGTAAAAATGTTTGCTTCAGTTTCCTTTTAATATTTAAAAGAAGTACATGAAGAATATTGGCACTATATTTTAGTTATTCTTCCAAATCCTAGTAGCAAAAGTAGTGAAATGAAGCCAAGTGTTTTTGACAATGTGCTTGTCTGTGTTTGATTCCAGTAGCCATTCTCAAAATATTAAACTGCATTTATCATTTCTTCAACAAATATATATATCAATTGTCAGTTGCATTAGAATATGTGCATCACATCTAAAAGAGATGGCACAGGATTCTAAATGCTAGAACCTGAAAGAAGAGATGGCCTAGTCCAACTCACTCTTTTTTTTTTTTTTTTTTTTTTTGTGGTGTCAGGGATCAAACCCAGAGTCTCTTGCATGGTAGACAAGCCCTTAACCACTGAGCTAAAATTCTCAATCCTCAATCCATCCTCTTGATAAGAAAATGGAAGTCCATAAAGGGAATAACATCTGAAATCATATAACAACCTAGATACGAACCCAATTCTCTTGTCAAAGAGGTAATATAATCTATTCAGAAACATATAATATTTTTTTCATAAAATGGAAGGAGAAAACACATTTTAATGAGTATATTTCAATTAAGTTAGGAAATGTGCTACTTCCTACCTATTTGCATGGTCTCTTCACAGGAATTGAATTCTGTGAAAGAAAGAACTTTTGTGGCACTGAAGGGGAAGCCAAGAGAGGTCCTGTGAAAAGATGTTATAGCAAAACTGTTTTTGCTTTGTCTATGATTATTTGTATTTATATAAGGAGAAAGGAAGTATTATTATTATTATCATCATTATTATAAGTACTAGAGAAATAATCTTTAGGAATATTCTGGTGCTTTGGAGGAAAATGCAGCCTGGCAATTAGACAAGTTTGGCTTCTGTTTCTTTATACTCTATGCTTGTGGTTTTCAACGTTGATTAATGTTAATAGTTTATAATTATTTTCTAGACCGTGAGTTCCCTGGGATCATCACAGAGCTAAGCATCTAGGGCAAGTAAATTGGTCTGAGGCAATGAGGGTGGCAGGCATCTTTAGTGAGATGATCTGGTGCCTGTGCATTGTTGGAGACAAATAAGAAATCTTGGCATTTAAAAATGTTCAATGTGCACTGTGGTACTCCATGATGAAATGACCATATTTTCCATTAAAGTCCGGAAAATTATAAATAATCACAACTCAGTAATTTCAAACTATAGTAATTCATGTAAAGTTTGATAATAGTAACAGTCACCACTAACTTATTCTCCTGATAAGTATTTATTGAACACCTAAAATGTTCTTTTAAGTTCATACAAAGTAAAGCACTTTATCTGTAAGATCTCATTTGGCAATTATATTGTTATTTACTGATAAGGAAACTAGGTCCACTTAATTTGGGCTGCACGCAAAAAGCTCACTAATTTATTTTTTTCCTAGATAAAGATTCAGATACCTTTTTCTTTTTTTTAAAATTTATTTCTGTGTCCTGACATCAGGTAGAGCCAGATTGTCATTCTCCAAATAAAGAAGTTGGGGAGGGGTATCACTCTGGAATCTGTTTAACAGAAAGAGCCATGTGTTATTCAGCTTCTCATGGCTGTGACCAAAATATTTGACAGAAACAACTTAGAGAAATAAAGGTTTATTTTGATCTCACAGTTTCAGAGATTCTGTCCAAGGTCACAGGATACTGGACTGAGGTGAGATGGAACATCATGGTGGAAGGACATGGCATAGGAAAACTGCTCGCCTCATGGCAACTAGGAAGGAGAGAGGTAGGGAGGGAGGAAGGGGGGGAGAGAGAGAGAGAAGAGAGAGAGAGAGAATGAATAAAGGAGAGGGGAAAGTTTGAGGGAGAGGAGAGAGGAAACACACAAGCATGAGGAGCCAGGGACAAGATATAATTCACCAAGAATACACCCCCAGTGAGCTAGTTTCTCCAGCCATGCCCCACCTGGCTATAGTTGACACCTAGTAGTCTATTCAAATCACTAATCTATCATGTGGATTAATCTACTGATGAAGTTGTAAACTCTCATAATCACTTCTGACATTTTTGCATTGTCTAACACATGAATATTTGGGGGGACACTGCTAGATCTAAACCATAACAAGCCAACTGTAGGTAAAAAATGTGGCATGCATATATATTGTAGTAAGAATATATTCTTCTAGATATTTAACTGTAAATTACCTGTACTAAAAGGACACAATGAAGAAATTCATGAGATCAGGGAATCATGTCTGCCTCATCCAACATTGCATTTCAGTGCTCTATAAATATTCATTGAATTAATGAATAATCCATTCCTCTGGATCATTCATTTTCATTTTAGCCATGGGCCTCAATCTCCTTTCCCTGCTGCAGTTAATACGTTTAAGGCTTGGGCTTGTGGCTTAATGGTAGAGCACTTGCCTAGCATGAGGCACTGGGTTCTATCCCCAGCACCACATAAAAAAACTAAATAAACAAAGTAAAAGTATTGTGTCTATCTACAACTAAAAGTATTTTTAGGAAAATACATTTAAATTTAATTATTTCTCTTCTCTTTGCTCAATTATAAATCTAGAACTAATGAAGAGATACATACTCTGAAAGCTACCAACAGAATTCAAGAGAGAGAATTCTATCATTAATCAGCAAGGTTGATATTAGAAGTCATTTAGATAAATATAAATGTATATTTAAGTGTGGCATCAAAGAGTCAGTTACTGTTTTGAAAGAATGAATCTCTTCACACAGTGGTACTTTTTTCTTATCTATTCATGTTTATATCACTTGGTTCATTTTATACATCAGGTAATCTAAAGACTTTCTGGGGCAGTTTTTCAAAAGAGGTTTAAAAGAAACTTCTAGTCATAGAAAATTGTAGCCTCTTGCCCTGATTGTCAGGTCATCATTTTTACTTATTTATGCAAATCAGTGATCATGTACTTTCATATATTATGAACATAATAATGACTCTGCCTGTAGAGTTAATATTTTGCATGTGTATATTTCATCTGCTTTGAAAGGACTTTCCAAATGTTTCATTTAGTTATTGAAACTCTCTACTTGGTACAGTTGATTGAATGTGATGGTAAACATATACTACTCTTTGTCTTCCAGTGAACTGTTTCATTATCCTTGATTGTAGATTACTGACAGAATATTATGATTACAGTAGAGTTGCAAATGTCCAAGTCCTAAATAATAGCTATAGGTAACCCCATGGGGGAAGATTCCTAATAATTTTCTAAGTTTTCTGTGTCAGTGGCAGGTTTCATGCATATACTCAGCTATTAAAACATTAGAGTTTCTTTCATTTCCTAATCATTAACAACTTTAGTTCTGATTGCCCATGGAGTTGCAAGCTGTTAAAATGATCGTTTGCCTCTTACTAATTTTGAAATCCAAAGCTGTTTCTTCCTTTGATGCAGTGCAGGTCATTATCAAGAACACACCATAACTCAAGAGCATACATTTGTAAAATAAATGGGGGTAAAGGAAGGATAATACTTTTAAATACTGAAAGTTCAGGTTTTAAAGAATTCAACACAGAGGGGTTTGTTTGTTTTCAATAGAAAGAATGTTTTTATAATTTAATATTTATAAATGATTTGTAAAGAGTGCAAAGAGGCAAGAAACTATAAGTTCTGTTTCATTGCTAAAAATTTAGTTGAAATTCAACCAGAATTAAATAATGTAGAATTATCATGTTAATAGAATATTTAAAAACTTAGAGAAAAATCATTTATACTGAACCTTTTAAAAACCCTGAACTTATCGTGCCCTATGTATAGTAAATGCTCAATAAATATTTGTTAAATTCATTAAAAGTATGTTAAGATTAACTGATGGCATGATAAAATGAAAAGTTATCTTAATCATTCATTCTCCATTTAAAGATATTTATCATGTATTTCAAATTTAGTTCATGGGGGAAATAGAAAACTGATGAATTTTTTTTTTGAAAATTGGCTCTTCTCTAATGTTAATGGGTATATTTCTACAACATTGGTCTGAAGGACTCCTTACTGGGTCAAGAGGCTCCTATGGACTAGGACTGTGCATGCTGCCTAGAAAACATCTCAGAAGCATGTAATACCAGTTGCTAAGCCCCATTCTCAAAGATTTTATTAGGTAGGTCTTGAGTGAGCCTTGATATTTGAATTTTTGTATTTGAATTTTTTAGGTATTTTACATATTTAATTTATAGGTATAGGTATTTGTTTAGCCTATTGTTAATGTGGTTGTTTTTGACTCCTTGTTAAACTCCCTTCTCTTCTGGGAAGACCCAAACCTCTGAGATGACGGTAGGAGATAGAATGTTTTTCTTAAATATGGAATCAGGCAGATGAACATCCAGCCCCTTGCTGCCCAATGTTTCTGGTTTCTGGGGATTTCTTGCAAGCACTAATCCAGTGTCAAGCAATAAACTTTGAATGTGCCACTGTGTGATTCATTACTTAACAAAGAGGAAAAGCAAAAGTTAACATTACCTAGAAGCTCTTCCATACTTTCAGGCTCACACTAATGCAACCCCCTGCCCTTGCTGGTGCCATTCTTCGTAGAGCTTTTTGAACTCTGTCCCTGGAGTCTAGCATGAGTCACAATATAAGTTTCCGGTTTACAGCACTTCCACCAAGGAAATACCCATACAGTATTATCTGTGCCTGTCTTTCAATCTACTATTCATCTTTCTATCCTTATTCTTATGGTTATAATAAAAGCACTCATTTCCCAGCTCTGACTGTATTTTCTCTGTGTTTCCCTTCATCCCCACTATGTAAGAGCTTTTCTAAAGTACTGACCTATACATTTTCTCCTGGATTTGTCAGTTTATCTCCTTCTTTCCTTGTAAGCTGGCCTTGATGCATTTGCCATCTCCCACTTAATATAGTAGACCTCTAATTAGTGCTTCCCACTCAATCTTATTAAACATCATACATCAATTTTGATTCATTGTGATTTTGACTGCATATTAAAAATACAATATCTCCTACTCATAGACACTTACACTGTGTTTGATACAATGATAATGCTGTCTTCTTAAAGAAGAAGGTAATTTTGCTTGTAGGTTATAGGCTTGCTAAGCACTGTGTGCAGGTAGATTGTGGCATAGCATCTGTCCTCAGAAAACTTATTCTAAGAGGAGTATATGACATTTTTTCCCCACTTGTCCTTGGTTTCATGTCTTTAATACTAGGTGCTATATATGGCAAAGGAACATTATAAAGCACAGCTGGGCAGAGTATCATAATTACTTTATAAACTCACATTTAAACTTAGTAAGTTAAAGTCTATAGGAAATATTTTTTTTTCCCTCTTCTCCGGCGTAAACGATTCAGATTCCTTTAACTACTTTGGTTAAACTCTGTGAATTCCAAACTCCACTAACTTAAATTAAGAAACATAAACAGTTTTCAGATATATTGTTAGTGATATAAAATTTCATAGTTGAAAAAAAAGAGCTAAAATCAAATTTAAAAATAAATGAGAATAAGAAACTTCCCTAAATGAAATAAGAATGTAATCATTCAAGTCTGCTAGAACAGAATGATTAAGTAACTGCTTCCTTACACAAGTACACAAAGTACTTGGCTCACAAAGGGTTAGGGTTAGGGTTAGTATTAAGAGAAAAAATGCAGAAAAAACATTAGATTTTTCATAAATGACACTTCTAACACATCTTCCATCGTCTTTGGTATGGTCCTGAATGGGGGAGGGGGGAACTTTCCAGAAGATTTTTCTATTCAATAAAAGAGTAGGTTTAAATGTCTGGCATAACTTCTTTATGCAAATTTTAAAAAATACACAGTGAATCTCACCATTATGTATATCCACAAGAAATTACTTAAAAGAAATAACTATGGGTAAAATGACAGAAATATCAATAGAGGAAAGGGAGCAAATGGTGGGGAGAGAGAAAAGGAAGGAGAGGTACTGCATTCCTAAGTTAGAACAAGATATATTCCATGCTTGTGGAATTATGTCAAAATGGATTTTACTGTCATGTATAACTAAAAGAACCAATAAATAAAAGAGTATATTTTTATATATTAGAAAGTACCAACTAATATTTTGTTGTTGAGGAGGTCATCCCTAAAGTTATAACCATAGAATGAGATGAGTTGTACCATTTTCACCCGGCTCATCTTTGACTTATCTTTGCTTTCCATAGTTGTTTGTCAGCTACTGTAACATAAAAAATAAATGTCAATATCACTATGAGAAACTTTGAAATTTTCATGAAAGTTTCATTTTTCTAAGTTATAATTGATAACATGCAAGTCTGAATCATTTCCTAAGTAGCCTGAGCATTATTTGTGCGATGCTTCACCAGATCCATTCATTTCATACCTGTTGTCAGAGTACAGACATCTCTAAGTATATAGTAATCACAAGTTAGGGGCACTGATATTTACAATAACTTCACACTATTGATGTAGTTGAATTTTGGTTTAAACAAGGGTTAAGTAGGTGGTGAGAATATCTAGTTCTTATGTTTATAAACACAGTTGAAAATAGCAATAAAGGAAGGACAAATATGATAATGGGAATGAAGCTATTTCTAGGTGATAAGTTTATTGTAGATTATTTAAAAATTCTTTTCTCTCATTTCTAAAATGAAGAAAAATACTTACAATCTGAGAAAAGAAGAAATTAGAGCTGCCGCTTACTTATTTTATGTACACTTGTCCTAGAAGACTTGCCTGAGATGTTTTATATATGATTTTTCTCTTCTAAAAAGTTTTTTTTTCTTTTTCTGCTTGCTGCTGATGTACATTTTTTTCTATTTTAGCAATATGAAAAGCACATAAGGTCATATAAATAAGATCTAAAGATAAATACACGCTGTAGCTGACTTTTTTCTTTTATTTTGGTAAACTAGGTTTGTAGATGTATTATTGCATGTATTTTGCTGCAAAAGGATGCACATAGTCTTTGTATTTGCAAATGTGGATAAGAGTCTAGAGAAATGAATGTGTTGAGATGCATATGAGATTTTAGGAAATATGAAAACAGTATGATGAGATTTATAGACTGATTATATTTATAAATACTAATAAGTTGAAAGCCACTCATCAACATTTTTTAGGTCCCAGTAGGCTCCTAGATCTTAGTTCAAATTCAAGTTCCAGTGTATTAAAAATGTTTCTAACTTGATCCATTGGCCTCTAAAAGTTTTCAAAATATGTACTAATACTAGAAGCCTGGACATCTGCTGTTGCCATCCATAGAAATACCTCATAATTCTTTCATTCTTATGTAAATTTCTGGATTTTCAAACATGGTTCCTTTTCCTGTTATTCTTTCCCCTTTGTTCTTTTCACTATTCGGGAAAAAATGCCTACATCCTAACTTTATGAAATTGTTAAGGGAAAAAAATTCCTACAACTATCATGAGACATTAAAGATAAATTACAACTGAATGCCTTGGAGTTCGAGATAGTACAAAAAAGTAAGGAATAATTGTTTTTTTCCATCTAATATTTTTAGGTACAAGCCTATGCAGAAAGTGGATGGGGTTGCAGATGGTTTCACAGGAAGTGGTCAACAGACAGGCACATCTGTTGAGCAAACTGTAATTGCCCAAAGTCAACATCATCAACAGTTTTTAGGTATGTTAAGGTGTACTGCCTATTAGTTGCTCTTGGGATTTTGAAGAGAACAATAATTCTTTTCTCCCAGTACAATGTCCGTTACAGATGTTAATTACATAGAAAGATTGTTTTGGTGTTGAAACTATGTACATCATATAGTTCTAGTTCATCTCTACTTTCCCACTTGAACTTTATTTTTAAAAGTCTTGAGCAAAGTAGGACTTTGAAATGCATAATCCATTAAAGGCTATAAAAGTATTTTCCAGAATTTATATTAATTGTCTTATGTTATTAAAATTATGCTTTGTTTACTTGCAGTAGTTATTTCAAGGACCAAAAAGAATTCTCTTTTTCTGTGTACAAAGTTGTATTTGCAGACAGTATTAGATTAGAAGAAAATTGTATTAAACTTTAAAAAAGTAATTCATTCTTTTACATTGATCCTAGTACTTTCTATTTTTGTAATTTTTAGATAGTGTCTATGTTTCTTGTTATTGAAAGAATTAGGAAGTAGAACTACAACGTTTTACATATTACTGCCATAGCCTAAGAGCAAAAGTAGCAGTTAAATTTAATGCAGAATTCTTCTGGAGATGAGCATGCACAGTGTTCATACAACATATCAACTTGCATAGATGCAGTCAGAGAGTGTGTGTGCCTATGTGTGTGTATATATGTATCCATATGCACTTTCCAACAAAGACAACTGGAAGAGATTCTCAAATTGGAATAATTACTGAAGTTGAAAATATGGCAGTATTTCCCAAATTAAAGTCCTCAGATATAGTCTTGTGGACCCTTGAGCTTTCAATTAATTTCAAATAATGTCAAAAAATAATGAAATCATGTCCTGAATTTTGCCTAAAAGCTAAAACTAAATACAGTTCTGCAGTTTTACTTGCCACATTTATATTTGAGTTTATGATAAAGCAAGCACCAAAGTGTATTTACGATAATTGTCCAGAGCTAATGAAAAAAAAAAAAACAACAAAAAGAACAGAAAGAGACTATGTAAATTATGCCTTCCTCTCAACGGAAGGCTAAATCATGCCCCTATTCTCTTTGTGGAGGCAAGTTTCACAGTCATTTGAATGCAGAAGAATAATGGGCGAAGTACCAATCATGTAATATATGTTGGAATAGGCCTATCAAATGCAAAAAGTCCTGTACTGCAACAGCCGATCCCATGTTGATGTTACAAGAGGTAATTTAGTTATAGGACAATAGTATCATCCATTACATCAAATTAATGTTGTTAAATTTAACTTTATTTTTATGGTTTTCTTTGTATTTCATAACTCTCTTGGCTTCTGATTATATTATCTGAACATAATAAATTTAAGGCTACATTTATTTTTGTGCAGTTAAGTAGCATGATAATGAAAATAACTAAATTTGGTACCAGCAAGCTTGAAATATTTTCTTTTAATAGAGGCCTGGGCTGTAGGATTTCTGATATAACTGGAGTGAAAATTTGATTTCTAAAAATTCCTATGTGTGTACCCTCTATTCTTATATTTTGTGCTGATCATGTTGTTAAGTTTTGCTTGCAAAATATTAATTTGAAAAGTCCTTGTTCTTTGGCCCTCTGACCTAATTTTTTTTTTCTTTTTAGTCTTCTGAAATTTTTCCTCATTAATCTGTAATTGACACTATCCACAGAAGCTTTTTTCTGTTATGTTGTCATGGTAACAGATGCATCTCGAGCACTTCCAGAGTTTGGAGAAGTTGAAATCTCTTCTCTGCCAGATGGTACTACCTTTGAGGATATCAAGTCACTGCAGAGTCTTTATCGAGAGCACTGTGAGGTAAGTCTTTTCAAACGTGGTATGAACATGCGCTAAGTTTTGCCAGAAACTTTGTTAAAGCAAAATAATCAAGCTTTTTCCTAGAGTACACATGAAGTTAGTACTAATTCTTTTGAGCATTTCTTTGAGCACTAATAAATTCATTTTTCTTCTTTCTTGTCTCAGAGTTGAGAGGTGAGGAATGCAGGAAAGTGAGAGTACATTTTATTCTCCATTTCTTAAGCCTATCCTAATCTGAATCCTTTGATGCAGCAATTCCACTTCTAGGTATTTATCCTACAAAAATACTTACATATGGGTGACAAGACAAGTGTACAGGGAATTTGCTGCATTATTCTTTTTAATTTAAAAGGTTGGCTATATCTAATACGGAACTAGATAAAAATCTGGTACTGTACAGCCAGAGAACAGACAACTCTAAATATACTAAAATGGAACAAGTGCCAGGATTTAATGTTAAAGGAAAAATCATAGTGTAAAACTATATGTAGCATATTTTCTTTTAAGTTCTTTCTCCAGAAAGACAAGAGAATGTTAATAGTGATTGTCTTTATAAAGGAAACCAAGTGACTGGGAATCAGAAGACTGATTTTTTTAGTGTGTCCTTTATCCTTTTGAATTTGACACCATGGTGTATTTCTATTAAAAATGATTTCTAGAAATGTTCAATAAAGCACTTCAGGTTTTCCTTCGAGGGAGCATGAGGCTCTAATTTTGTTTCATTTTTTGGGGTCAATTAAGTTTCTCTTGGTGTTTTTGATCCCTGTTCCTATTGTCCTTCCCACATGATGTAGTCTAGAAGGTGAGCTCTCTGCATGCCAGCATATTAATAAATCTGCAGCTCACCTGGTAGGGAAGGCATCATGGATTACAGAGTTTTCTTAAGTGCTTCTTCTTTTGGAAGAGGATTCTATTTAGAATTTAAATAGCTGTATTCCAAGGATATTTGTTATTTGCTTAAAAGTTGAAGATTATCCGTTGAATATCTGGGATAGTCCTCCTGACTGCTGACAATGCAATGTGCAGTAAGAAGTTTCAGCTTATAACACTCACAGATTTTTTTTCCCACTCCAGAAATAAGAATTGCTTGGGTGAATCGAAGTATTCGTCAAGGATGCTAAGTTATTGACAACCAGGGTGAATTCTCTCCATATTAGCAGAGTATGTGCCAGAAATGTTCTTCAGTATTCCCTACCAGTTCCCAACATTTCTTTGCATGATGAAAGCTACTTAGTGTCATTTACCTTTGACTGCTGTGCTTTCGCCAAGATGAGAAAATTTCTGGATTATCCTTATATACATGGGGAAAAATTCTTTCTACAGCTGTCATCCAATTCAATGAAAGTTTGTGTACAATTTTTTCTAAACAAGTTTTTGTTTCTCTGTGCTCAAATGAACACTGCTTTAAGCAACCAGCCTGTAAAAATATAGTTTGAATTTTTAAAAAAAGTTTCTCATATTTATTCAGAATGTAAGTTTGAGCATAAATATACAGTAAGATTATTTACTTCCTAAAGAATTGCAGTATGATTATTCTAAGTAAGAGACTCCTCCATTAAGGTGAAAATATGTTTTGGATTATAAAGCTTTCATGAACATACCAATTGTCAGGAATAAATGTACTCTGCATGAAGAGATAGGACATGTATAGTAATTAATCTGTGTGGGAAATGATGGCCCATAAAATAATCCCTATTCATTTCAAAGTCACAAGTGTCTGTGCCACTTTTCATGGGGTGGGTGGTGTACATAGAAAAGAAATACTCTAATTATTTTTCCTCTCAGACTTTTACATTTTTGAAATACAGCTCCCTAAATCTCATGTCCAATCCTGTAAATAATCCTTTGCCCTAAGGCAGTGAAATATGAATTATTTTAATTTATATCTTAAAGTGGGTGGACAAATAATAAAATGTTTTATTCATTTGTAAAACTGCCTCAAATGAGGTTGATGTTGATGTCCTTTTCAAAAGAGTTATTTGAGATTATTTAATTCAAGGATATATTGAATACAAGATGCATTGAACCCCTTTATTTTGCCTTACTTTATTGCACATTTCCTACAGTTTATATTTTTAAAGAAAGAGTAATAATCCTACTTTGCTTATTATTTGGAATTCTCATAATTTGTTTATCAAAGATTTTATAAATGTCACTAGTTTTGTTATATAAGGAGCAAGTACAATTTTCTACACAATTTGCTCCAGCTATATGTTTTTCTTTTAACATATACATAGATAGTGTTCTTACAACAGTCTCATAGTAGAGGTATGTAAAATATAATAGCTGCTTCACACTTAGAGATATCTCTTGGTATGCCTAAACTGCATTTTTGGAAAGCAACTATAATAATTTGCTTTTGGAGAAAGTTTTTATTTTTGTTTGGGCTAAGGGACATCTGTATGTCCTTTATTTTTAGGGCTTGTTTTAATTTTTACTAACTTTTTTTTTTTTTTGAGATGTGGTCTTGCTGTTTCCCAGAGTGGTCTTGAACTTGCAATTCTCCTTTCTCAGCCTGCTTAGTAATTGGGAATACAGACAAATGCTACCACTCCCTGCTCAAAGCTCAGTTTTATATTTCTGAATGTTGCTGAGGAATGTATTGACTTCATTTTCACTGTCCAACTAACTACTTGCAGCATTCCCTACTCATTCCCAAAAGAGTAACTCTAAACAGATTTTTTTTTTTTAATATTTGAGTTAGCCTTAGGTTTTTAAGTCAGCTATTCTGTGTATCATGTATAGGGCTATCGCTACATAAATAGCACCATTCTATAATTATTAAATTATAGAATATAAATTATTGTTCTTTTTGCCCAAAATATTCAGACAGACTCTACTTGGCCCATTTTCTCTGCCTTCCGTGAATTTTGAAGATCTTGATGGGGCTCTTTTACGTATTCTGGTTCTCAATTTTTGATGACTCCACATTATACATGCATATAAGTTACCTCTGTCTTTAAAGGCTCAAAATATTCACAGAATCGTGTGTCTTTTCATAAATAAGTGTCCTTTTGGACATTCATATGCATAAGCACGACAATAATTTATAAATTAATTGTAATGGTAGAGTGAGATTAAATCTGGTCATCATCATAGTTAATAGAAAAAGTAATATATTTTAGCATCATTTAATAAAAAGCACGAAGAAAATAAAGAAAAGGAAAATTCCTTGATGCATCTGGAAAATGGTTCTAAAAACTAAAATTAAGGAGAAAATGAAGGTGAGGACCCTTGGGATAAAAAGGGGTTAGTCTTAAAGCTGCTCTCTACAGGAAGTGTGCAGAGATGGGTTAGATTCTTTGATGTTAAAGGGAAAGCATTGTGTGACCAAAGGAGGGTGCTTCTTGTATCCTTTTCTACCCAGTTAGGTGCCATCCTCTGAAGGCCTGATGACTGTATACTTTGTTAAAGCCTCTCTCTGGCTAGGAACATCCTGGTCAGTGGCCTTAGAAGAGTTAATTCAACCCTAACTCCATTTTCCATAGAGAAGCACCTCTGCACTCTTGTGCCCCATTGATGACCGGTCCTAGCCAAAGAGGACAAATGTGAATTGATCACTTGCTATACTGTTCCTGGTCTGAGAATAGATAGAGGCAGAAGGAAGCAGCAGGTAAGGGAACAAAAGAAAAATAAGGAAGAAAATGGAGAAAAGAAAAACAAGCATAAAAATGGAGAAGAAAAGAAAGGTGAAAGCGAGGCTAGGATATGATGCCATTATAGAAGGAATACAAGTTATCCTGCTTAATTTTACAAGAGTTATTTTTCCTTTCATTTTCTAGTTAATCACTTTGTTTACTTCCATTGGTAAAATTTAGTTCAGTTTCACTATTTGTTAACTTATGAACCCAATGAGATATTTACCATATAAAGTCTCATTAGGCTCTTTCACCTACCCGGTAAGTAATATTGTGAGGTAATACTGATACCATTTTGTTTTATAGGCAATATTGGATGTTGTTGTGAATCTTCAATTTAGCTTGATAGAAAAATTGTGGCAAACATTCTGGCGCTATTCTCCCTCTACTCCAACTGATGGCACTACTATTACCGAATCAAGGTCAGAATCAATATGCTTTTCCAATTCATTTTCATGAGTGAGTAGGTGTTACAGCTAATGAATTAGAGATATGTATACCAGTTGTGAACCTTACTGATAAAATAAAGTGAATAGATTAATGTTTTGGCCATCCTAGAAATAAACCACAAACTGCTCTCTTGAGGTTTCAGTGTGTGTGTATATATATATTTATACACACACACATATAGCTCCCATTTTTATTGATATGGGGGACTACAGTAGAGCTATTTCATCCTCATGAAATTGCTATCATATCTGCCTTTCAGACCATCAGAAAATTTTAATGTGTATAGGCAGCTCTGGGGGAATATATATATATATATATATATATATATATATATATATCCAGCCATATGGCACCAGTACAGTGGTGGTATAGTTCTAACCTCAGTAATATTTGATAAACTATTTTTAAAGTCCATTTTCTTTTTTATCCTCATTTGCCATCTATTCATTTGCTACATTTATTCACACCAGCAATCTGAGTGAAATAGAAAGTCGACTACCGAAAGCAAAGCTGATAACTCTGTGCAAACGTGAGTCTATTCTGAAATGGATGTGTAACTGTGACCATGGGATGTACCAGGCTTTGGTGGAGATTCTCATCCCAGACGTCCTTAGACCTATTCCTAGTAAGTTAAATGCAGACAACTACAGATGCTTTTGTTCTGATACATTCCACCCAGGAAGTTTGGGGAAGTGACATTGCAATCTGGAATGATCCTAATTTTTATTTAAATTTGTCAAATAGAAAACATGCAACAGAGAATATTGCATGAAAGCAGCCTAGAGCAAAACTGTAGCAAAAGGGGAAAATGATCTGTTTTCCAATCTTTAACTTTCTTTTTGATTAAAAAAGTCAACCTAGAGATGTGCCAGCCCCTATAAACTAATTGTAAGAACACTCCCATTTCAGGCAACCATGAAAAATTATTTTACTCAAGGACAAGTTCCCCTTCATATAGCAAAAAATTGCTAAAATCTGTAATTGCAGATCAGTCCCTTCCATAGTTACCTTTGATGTGAAATGAATTTATCTTGGTCTTCAGTGAAGTTTAATTTCTTAAAAAAAGCATTTTCTTCGTCACCTACATCATGTTAAGAACTATAGACTTGGTTCCTATTAACAATAATGGTTAACTGGTATTTTAAGAGAAAAATCTATGTAACTACACAAGCATTGTATTTCCACTATAAAGCAAGTAGGAATTACATAGATAGCTTAGATTACCTTTTTAAATGATGGTGCTTTTTAAACTGCCTTGTTACAAACAAAGCTATTTTCTCCAATGATTAGTAAAAATGCTATTACAGATACTGATAGAAGCAGTTGAAACTATTTTTTGCCTGCATCAGTATAAGCATATAATGGTGATCCTTTACTTTTAAAGAAATGGTACGGTTTCCACTATTCCCTGACATTAATAAAGTAAAAGCATTCTTTTGGCTTGTGAAATTGGCGATTAAGTATGCACTTCAAGTACACTGTTCACAGATGATTTTTGTTAATTTTTTTAAGAAAGCATATAAATGTAGTAGAAGAAAAGGGAAAGATGTTATATGTTTATACTTCTCCCCCTAAATATGACAGACAACAAAAAGAGGTATGAATTCCCCACCACCTTAAAGTAGATGCTTAGATATATTTACATATAATATCAATGAACACCCTTATAAATTTATGAAGTAATAAGTGAAAACAGAAGAAATCCACTGACATCGTCCCCAATTTTTATAAATTGCCAATGTGTTTCTTATTATCTGCACCAAGCTTCCTGACTAAAGAGTGATGAAAAGTGATATTGTCATGAAAAAATTTCACTATGTAAATTCTTTACTGGTTTATGCTCCAGAATCTGATTCCCTTGTTTCTCTCCTGCTCCCTGTGCTCTGGGTGATTATCTCTAGAGATGTTTAAGAGAAGCTGCATAGGGTAGGCGCATTAGCCTATAATATCTTACTGCTAATATACACTTTTCCTCATGAAATACAAGAAGACATGGTAGTGAGTGCTTTCTTTTTTGAGGCAAATCAACATCAATATTCATTAAATTGTTTTGAAATATTTTGTTTCTGTACTAGCATCATAAGACTTTGTGACCTTAACAGTGCTCTAATTTAAGTCATGTATCAATTTTAGTTGACTTTAAGTCTTAGAATTTTAAGTACACAATACAATTGTCCTTTGTCTTGCAAATTTTGATTTGAAAAACAGTTTATTCTGTATTTGGTCTCTACACTTAGCAGAAAACTGAATAACTTCTCTGAAATTATGAAATGTATTTCATGTACCATCCTACCAAATTTAATTCCCGTTCTGCAATGAGGCTTAACAAAATTAAACTTCAAACACAATTTAAATATCTGTCTTCTAATTGTATGAATTTGAATACTAACCTTGAGTAGGTTGAGACAAGTTAGTTTTGGAATAAATTTTAAATTTCAAGCCATATATTCATTGTAAGTCTTAAAGTTGTTGGAATCAGTCTATACAATTTTGATCTTACGTGAATCCCTATACAGCAAGCAAACTTAATTTTATATTTAAAAAATTGTATTTTCCTGGCTACTAGTACTTCACTCTACCATTTTCTGTCCAGATGGGATTTCTTTTATTAACCAAAAAAAATAAAAAAGTCTGCACATCACACTAATTTAAAGTCAGCTTGAAGCTACTGTATTCTAAAATACATTTATCTGAAAATGAAAAAAATAAGTATAAAATATTGTATAAGAACTCAACTGGCCATACTTAAATGTGCTATTATGAATATAATTAAAGGCGACCTAGAATGTCATTTAGTACAAAAACAGTAAAACCTTAAAATTATTTAAAATACATGGGCTGGGGTTGTGTCTCAGAGGTAGAGAGCTCACCTGGTATGCATGATGCACTGGGTTTGATCCTCAGTATCACATAAAAATAAAATAAAGGTATTGTGTTCACCTACAACTAAAAAATAAAATTTAAAAACTTATTTAAAATACAGAGTACATATTTTTATTTTATTATCTTCTTCACATAAAGTTTGTATAGATAAAATAAGGCCCATATAAATTTTTTAAAATAATATATAGAGAGTCTCATATTTTTAGATTAAATAAATATTAAATATTAATAGTAGGAAACATGGAAAATGCAAATTGCCAAATTGAATCGTGAACAAAATTTTACTGAGTTTCAAAAGGTTGTTAAGGTTTTTTCACTCTCTTTCATTTCCATTCATGCCTGCACTCCATGGTTCTAGTACATAGCACAACAGAAAGATATTTTTCTTTCTTTTTTTGGCTAATGTGGGAAACTTTTGAGATTTCAAAAGATCAGTTCTCAAGAAATTTCTGATTCAGAGTTTCCAATTCTCATGGTTAAAAGTCCACACTTCTTGAGTGTTTTCCTAATCAAAATTTAGGTCATTTCAGTCTCTTCTGTCATTTGACCATTAAATAGATCTTTTTAAAATACTTAGTTGTTTTTTTTTTTATTGGAATAGAAAACTTTATATCCTTTGCAAATAATTTAAGTGAGTCAAAATATTTTTAAAATCTATTTTTACAAAGGTAATAGAGCACAGAAAGAAAAATCAAATAATTTAATCCTATCATTGATGTTATATTCTTGGGAGCAGTTGGCCAAAAATGTAACTTCTTAATTTCTAATAGTAGACTATAATATTTTATATCTACCATATAGTAGGAAACATGCAGAAATTAATTTTATGTTCTGAGTTCTTGAAGCATTTATTCATTAAATA
>NW_026694505.1:0-6794 GCF_021218885.2 Marmota monax | reverse complement strand
TGCCGCAGTCTGGCTGGGCACAATCAGGAGCCACTTGTCAAAAAAACTAACTTTATTTTTAGAACCACACACGACAAACAAAATAGTCTCTCAGGAAAAACCCTCAGAGCCTCAACTGCCACCACCGGCTTTCCCCAAGCCTCTCTCTCCCACACAAGCTTCTCTCCACCTCCCACAATCCTCCTGCTCTTGAGGCCGATTGGCTGGGTCACGTGGGCGGAGCCAAAAAAGTCCCCCAATGAGCAGCTCCGTGGTCTGAAAGGGCAGGGAAACAGTCCAATGAGCATCACCGCAGAGGAGCCAATCAGCTAGATGTTGCTGGGGCCGAGGAGCCAATCAGCTAGATGTTGCTGGGGCCGCTGTGAGCCAATCATCAGCCAGCAGCTGGAAGTTTGCTGGCAGCTGGAAGTTTGCTGGGGCCCCTTTGGCTGTGGCTCTCAACATCTCCCCCTCTCTGTTTAAACAACAAGCATGTGGCTTAGGGACCGTGCCTGTTAGGCAGTCCAATTCAACATATGGTCCTTACCCGTCATCGGATGAACTGACCTCTAGGCGTCAGCCTCCTGTCTTAGGTTGGTACCACTGCAATTGGATCATACCCGTCACTGACTACCGGTCCAGCATACAGCCATACTTGTGGATAGGCCTTTGCACCTGTGGGGGGGTGAGGTTCTTTGCCTCACCTCTGTTGGCCCCCAAATTTTAGACCATCACTAGTAGAGGAGGATGCAAAATGCCATGACATTAAGCCAATTGAGGGCTCCTAAATTGTACCACCGGTGACACCATCAGCAAAAATACTCCAGCACTACCACAAGTCACTGCACCAACAGATAGTTCACAATGCATACAGGTGAGCTCACAGTGTGTCCAGGCAAGTTCTGCAAGCAGTTCAGTGATGGCTATTGTAGAAGCTGTAGATTGGTTTTATCTTTGACTTCACCAGCACTGGGATGAAGATAGGAATTCTGGCAATAATGGCTAAAGAAAAAATTATGTAACATTACAGAAGGCACTAAAAGAAAACAATTTTCTTAACAATTTACATTGTCTTTAAGAGAATTATTAAATATAATGAAAAGGAAAGGTAAAAGTAAACAAACAGATCTGTTAACTTTCTTTTTTGTTTACATATTAAAACAATCCTCAACAGTTGTTTACCCAATTTAAATTAAACCATATAAATCACGTGAAAAAAAAAAATATTTGGATCCATTTTATCATGAGCGCTCATCATATATGATATATGGACATACGTACATTCAAACATATAACACAAAACACAAGTGTGCACACATAATATAATACATACAACACATAACATTATAGTAAAGGCCTTATAACTTTTTACAGGTGAAATCTCCATTGCAATGCTTAAAAACTCTATAGTCAAAAAATAGAACTGATCAGCAAAACATTAACCTAGGTCTGTATGAGCTCAAAAAACAAAATAGAACTTCATGATATGGCAAAGGGCAATAATAAAATAGATATTGAAAAAAGCATCCTGGTTCTGTTGCAGATGTAAGAATAGCCAAACTGGAGTTTTGGATATCAGTTGTTATGGATTTGAGCCAAATCATCTTCTTTTTGGTCTGTAGAAATCGCTTTAGTTAATCTTTCTGGAATCCAAATCGGCTGCTGTTCTCCCTGTGGAAACACATAAACAGACCCCCGACTCCAGACAATCACTGGGTCAGGACCTTGGTTAATCTCTCTGGAATCCAAATCGGCTGCTGTTCTCCCTGTGGAAACACACAAACAGACCCCCGACTCCAGACAATTACTGGGTCAGGACCTTTCCATTGTCCTGTTAGAATATCCTTCCAAAGTACCTTGGGCTTATGTACATTTTTTGGACACATATGCCTTTCTGCAGCACTAAGTCCTGATGAATCCAAATTTAAAAAGTTTAGAGTAAAAAGGGTTATTTTAAGTTTATCTTTGGGGAATATATACCCCTTCCCAATTCCTTCTTTTTGCTTTAATAAGTACATTTTAATAGTTTGATGAGCTCTTTCAACTATACCTTGTCCCTGTGGATTGTATGGGATTCCTGTTATATGAGTAATGCCAAATGTTGGATTCCACAAATGCAGCAAATTTGATATGGAATTTATTTTCTGGCTTTAATATCTGGACATACAAAGGACAATTTGGAGCAAAATCTTTTACAGCCCATGCCCTCAAAATAGTCTGATGATCATGTCATATTTTTCCCCAGTTTTGTTGCTTTGACCTGAGAGCAGCTGTGATTATCACAGCAACACAGGGTGACAAAAACTTCATAGCAATGGTGCTGATAACGCCAAGGTCGCAGAAATTATTTAACTGTAGTTTTTGCCTTTTTTTTTTTAATCTCAGGGAATAAAGTGGCGCATTCTTCCCCAACATTGGTAAACTATTTTTATGTTTATTCCAGACAAGAAAAATGTCCTTTTTGTTTCCTAGCCCTGCCCATGCCAAATTTCTGCTTTAAAGGCACAATTTGAACATAGTAGATAATATTGCAATGTTTTGAATTCAATACCATTTTTTATATTGTCCAGGTTACTTTGACATAACAAAAGACATTAAATATACACCAAAACTTGTCAAGAAGAGTTGTTTAGTAGACTCTAGTTAAACAAACTGGAACTTAAAAGTCTTCTAAAATCTCTATGGTTGTAATTTAAGGAGCTTTAAGTTATTTTATTACTCATGTCAATTTCTCTGTAGAGATCAGAATCCTAGACCCATTTAATCCAACTTGTCCATATTTCGCCTATATCTGTAGTATCTATAGCTATAAAGGTATTCTTGTACTATGCTGAAATTCTAAGGTTGTTAATATTCCTGTCCTGCTAGAAACAATATTATCTACTACCTTATATTTGAGGTTTATAAATTATAGAGCAAATAATAGGCCTGCTCCCTAGGATGATTTTCTAGGTATCATTTTCAAATGAGAAGTATAGCCTTGCACTGAATTTACCATACATAATTAATGACATATCTTTCATAGTTTAGTTATACATTAAATCATCTAATTATGTCCTTTCAGGAAAGGGATACATTCTTGAACCCAAGTAAATAATTATATGGTCATGAAAAGTAATATAATATAGTAAGATACTTGGTAAATATTTAAATACTGTTGCCATTGATTTGAGCTCATTTGAAAATAGGGTCAATGAATATTTATCATTATTTTCTGAAGTGTTTAATATAGATGTATTTATTTTCTTGAAAAGTATTAGCTTATAGACTCTGAAAATCATTTTACTAAGATAATTTTATTTAATTATAAGTGTGAGTTACAAAGCAATCTCATAAAAATAAATGCTTACTTCCTTTTTTCTTTAATGCAAATTGCTTATCACATCTTACAAAGTCTTATATGAACAGATGCCTCCCTAAATTCTGGCATCTTTCTTCTTTCTGCAATATTTACTACACTTTAGTTGTATACACATTTCTTTTTTTAATTAGAGTGTTATAATTATGCATAGTATTTGAGTTTCTTTTCACAAATTTTTACAAAGAATTTGATTTCAATACCCATTCCTCAACCCCTCCTCCATCCCTTTTCTTACTCCTCTACTGATCTTCTCTTCACTCCTTCATTTATGTATTTTTGTATTTTTGATTTGTACTTTCTACATAACAAAGGAGATATTCCCTTTGAGATATACATATACACACACATGCATACATATACATACATACACTTTGATAATCAGTATATATATGAGGTTTGTATACATGATTCTGTTAGATTCATTTCATATTTCTTTCCCTTTCCCTTCCCTCCTCCCTCCCTCACATTCTATTTCTATTCACTGGTCTTCTCTATATTTTTATGATATCGACCCCTCCTTACTGCCTTCTTTCCTTTATTTTGTTTACCAGCAAATTCTATTACTTTTCTTTTATGAATGAGTAAAACCCCATTGTGTATATATCAGTATCTCTTGATTCATTCATCTATTGACAAGCATCTGGTTTGAATCCACAATTTGGTTATTATGTTTTGTGCTGCTATAAACATGGTAGTGGCTGTATCTTACAGTATGGTGATAGTTTTGCAAAAAATGTATTTATCAACACGAAATTTTGCAAGTTAGCCTCTTTATTCCTGGGTAATTGACTCTTCTTTTGTTAAATTTGAGTTATGCAATCTACTTTCATGATGTTTTCTTCTAGAGTAAAAAGAAAAAAGTTAAGTGTACTTTTAGAACTATCTGATATAGTTCAAGTCATGGTGATGACACAATCTGGTACTCTGTGGGTGCATAAAAGGTAGGAAAAGGAATGCTGTATACTTAATTAGAAGAAATACATGTTGAAGGAATTGTGTTGAAACATCAGGATGTTCAAACTTAGTTTTAAGTAGTGTAAAAGCAATATATATCTATTATATTTAATATGCACTGTTCTTAAATATAGGTAGAGATATGGACATGACATAGTAAGTAGTGTTAATATAATATCCTTTCAATATATTACATGTCAGAAAATTTTGTAATAAGACATTGATAAACAATATAAAAACATGAAATGCTGGGTATTGTGTTTAACTTATAACTAGATATACCTTAAATTATACCCAAAGATTTGCTCTGTATATTTTAAACGTAACCTTATGGACTGTTATTTTATAATGTACAAGCTGGAGAATTCTGTGCTAAATTAACAGAGAACACACAAAGATCACATAAAGGAAAGGGTTGAGTATGTAAACCATCCATTTTTTTAAAAAAAAAGAAGTAGCCATTGAAATTCTACTGAGAATAATTAAAAAAAAAACTTTAATGTGCTACATCTTTCTTTCAGGGTTCTTCACCATTGTCTTTGATATTATGATAATATGCCATTAAAATAAGCTTTTGTGTGATTATGAGGACTATAGGAAATAATGGTATCTCTTTTAAAGGTTACAGATATGCAGAGGATTAGGTTTAAATATCAACTTTCAAGTATAAAAAGGTAATTTTTCTGCACATACATGTATATATTTAAAATATATTACTGTAAAAATATTATAATTATTTCAAAATAAAATAGAGTGATTTTCCAAGAAAAAACAATATCTAGGAATTAATGCTTCACAAACATGAGGAGCATGTCTATAAATTGTATTTTAGTAAACAAGCCATGCTTAGAAGAACATTGTGAAAAAAAATGGTTTTGAAGAGTTGTCAACTTCAGTCATAGCCACTGTCTATAACAAAGAGATCCATAGTTGGTTACAGTATGAACCATAAGTTTGAGAAAAAAAACTGTAAATAGAGTCACTAGTTTATCTGATAGCTATTAAACTGTTTATTATCATTAAAGACATAAAATGGTTATCTTGATGTTAGAGTATAAGTAAATTTTTTTGTATGGAATAATTTTTACCATGCCTAGAATTGATTAAATGCTTAGATTTTTTGGACCACATACTGTGAGTGTCTCCACAGTACCAGACTAAAAATCTAAAATTAATTTCAGTTGTTTCTATCATCAGCTTCAACTTTAAGACATGGACAATAGTTATGTATTCACTTTAGATATTTGGTACTTTTCCACTTCAGGTTGCTTTGATACAAAATCTCATTACTGCTGTCAACTACCTAACCATTGACTTGAGAGTTAATTTTACTAATCAACTTACATTTACAAAAATTCTATTGAATACTTATCTTAAGTTCCTAATCCCATAAAATTAAAATGTTATCTTTATGACATACGTTTTTATTGCTAGAAGTAATAACTTTATTATATTAAAGTACATAAATACTAAATAGATTAAAATTTTAGCTTCCCCTCCCTCTCATTCCTTATTCATAAAAAGTTAACACTTTGGGTTTTATTCTTTCACGTATTTGTACTACAAACATATGAGTATTTTTAACTACAAACATACAAATATTTATAACTGTAAATATATTAATAATCATAAACATATTATTTACATATGATATTTAGTATAGTATACTTCTGCTTATCATGAAATATATTAAGTAAAAATATTATTTAATATTTAATTTCACTTCACTATGAAATTAAATATTAATTTAATAATATTAATTCACTGCCTCATTTCCATGTTTGTGAATGAAAATATAGCTCATTCTTTTTAAAAACCTTTACACTAGTATTTAGCATGAAAAGAGATACAGTTTCCCTCTGAGCTTTTATTTTATTTTTATTTTTATTTTATTTTCAGTGATCTAATTATAATCTTTACAACTAAGCATTGCAACAAAATTCAGAGTTAGTGTTTGGTGCACTCTTTTTAAATATGACAGGTTGTCCTACTTTAATCTAAGAAGGTGAATGAGAAATGATCAGAGGAAATATGACATTTAAATAATGTCATCTTGTCAAGTGAAGCCTCAGTGATGTTATCATGCTATACAAACGAAGGTTCCACAATAATTTTAAAAATCCAGGAGAATTTAAGCCCGACATGTCACTCATAAATTTAGACATGACATATTCAAAAGAGACACTTGTCCTCCAAATATCAGCATCATAGTTAGCTTCTATGAGGGAGCTGGGTACACACATGATTCATCCCATTAAATTAACTAGCTATTTGGTATTTTATTATTGGAATAATTCTGCCCATATTTAATTTGTAAATTTATTTTTATTTTATAGCTGCTTAGAAACCATAATCATAAGAGTTTATAATCATAAGAGTTTGGTTTCCAAACCACATTTATATTGAATATTTTAATATGCCATTTAAAAGACAGAATTAATAATGATTTGATTATTTTAAAGAGGCCAGTCCTTGCCCAATTATAAAATAAAGTAGCTTA